>NW_027208571.1:0-32500 GCF_027789765.1 Dendropsophus ebraccatus
CCCCCATCCAGCCCACACTGAGTTTCATTCCTACCACCTTAGGAAAAAAAGTCATTATTTTGAGGCTTAGAAGTCATTTCTGCAATTCCCATAGAAAATCAACGGCGTCTCTATTCAATTGTGTGGAGCGCATATCAGGTGGTTTTTCTCTGCCGGCTTAAGAGATACACGTGAAACTAAAGCCGATCCTGGGTGCCTAGGGTGCCTGTCATCCAATCCGCACTGAATTTCATTTCTAGCACATAGCCAAAAAATCGCCCCATTGACTTACATTGGAGTGCAGAAAAGGTCATTTTTTCTCGGTCCCTTTAAGAGGTAGGAGTTAAACAAGCTTAGGTCTGCGGTGCCCAGGGGGACCCCATCCAGCCCGCACTGAGTTTCATTCCTACCACCTTAGGAAAAAAAGTCATTATTTTGAGGCTTAGAAGTCATTTCTGCAATTCCCATAGAAAATCAACGGCGTCTCTAATTCAATTGTGTGGAGCGCATATCAGGTGGTTTTTCTCTGCCGGCTTAAGAGATACACGTGAAACTAAAGCCGATCCTGGGTGCCTAGGGTGCCTGTCATCCAATCCGCACTGAATTTCATTTCTAGCACATAGCCAAAAAATCGCCCCATTGACTTACATTGGAGTGCAGAAAAGGTCATTTTTTCTCGGTCCCTTTAAGAGGTAGGAGTTAAACAAGCTTAGGTCTGCGGTGCCCAGGGGGGACCCCATCCAGCCCACACTGAGTTTCATTCCTACCACCTTAGGAAAAAAGTCATTATTTTGAGGCTTAGAAGTCATTTCTGCAATTCCCATAGAAAATCAACGGCGTCTCTATTCAATTGTGTGGAGCGCATATCAGGTGGATTTTCTCTGCCGGCTTAAGAGATACACGTGAAACTAAAGCCGATCCTGGGTGCCTAGGGTGCCTGTCATCCAATCCGCACTGAATTTCATTTCTAGCACATAGCCAAAAAATCGCCCCATTGACTTACATTGGAGTGCAGAAAAGGTCATTTTTTCTCGGTCCCTTTAAGAGGTAGGAGTTAAACAAGCTTAGGTCTGCGGTGCCCAGGGGGGACCCCATCCAGCCCGCACTGAGTTTCATTCCTACCACCTTAGGAAAAAAAGTCATTATTTTGAGGCTTAGAAGTCATTTCTGCAATTCCCATAGAAAATCAACGGCGTCTCTATTCAATTGTGTGGAGCGCATATCAGGTGGGTTTTCTCTGCCGGCTTAAGAGATACACGTGAAACTAAAGCCGATCCTGGGTGCCTAGGGTGCCTGTCATCCAATCCGCACTGAATTTCATTTCTAGCACATAGCCAAAAAATCGCCCCATTGACTTACATTGGAGTGCAGAAAAGGTCATTTTTTCTCGGTCCCTTTAAGAGGTAGGAGTTAAACAAGCTTAGGTCTGCGGTGCCCAGGGGGGACCCCATCCAGCCCGCACTGAGTTTCATTCCTACCACCTTAGGAAAAAAAGTCATTATTTTGAGGCTTAGAAGTCATTTCTGCAATTCCCATAGAAAATCAACGGCGTCTCTAATTCAATTGTGTGGAGCGCATATCAGGTGGGTTTTCTCTGCCGGCTTAAGAGATACACGTGAAACTAAAGCCGATCCTGGGTGCCTAGGGTGCCTGTCATCCAATCCGCACTGAATTTCATTTCTAGCACATAGCCAAAAAATCGCCCCATTGACTTACATTGGAGTGCAGAAAAGGTCATTTTTTCTCGGTCCCTTTAAGAGGTAGGAGTTAAACAAGCTTAGGTCTGCGGTGCCCAGGGGGGACCCCATCCAGCCCGCACTGAGTTTCATTCCTACCACCTTAGGAAAAAAAGTCATTATTTTGAGGCTTAGAAGTCATTTCTGCAATTCCCATAGAAAATCAACGGCGTCTCTATTCAATTGTGTGGAGCGCATATCAGGTGGGTTTTCTCTGCCGGCTTAAGAGATACACGTGAAACTAAAGCCGATCCTGGGTGCCTAGGGTGCCTGTCATCCAATCCGCACTGAATTTCATTTCTAGCACATAGCCAAAAAATCGCCCCATTGACTTACATTGGAGTGCAGAAAAGGTCATTTTTTCTCGGTCCCTTTAAGAGGTAGGAGTTAAACAAGCTTAGGTCTGCGGTGCCCAGGGGGGACCCCATCCAGCCCGCACTGAGTTTCATTCCTACCACCTTAGGAAAAAAAGTCATTATTTTGAGGCTTAGAAGTCATTTCTGCAATTCCCATAGAAAATCAACGGCGTCTCTATTCAATTGTGTGGAGCGCATATCAGGTGGGTTTTCTCTGCCGGCTTAAGAGATACACGTGAAACTAAAGCCGATCCTGGGTGCCTAGGGTGCCTGTCATCCAATCCGCACTGAATTTCATTTCTAGCACATAGCCAAAAAATCGCCCCATTGACTTACATTGGAGTGCAGAAAAGGTCATTTTTTCTCGGTCCCTTTAAGAGGTAGGAGTTAAACAAGCTTAGGTCTGCGGTGCCCAGGGGGACCCCATCCAGCCCGCACTGAGTTTCATTCCTACCACCTTAGGAAAAAAAGTCATTATTTTGAGGCTTAGAAGTCATTTCTGCAATTCCCATAGAAAATCAACGGCGTCTCTATTCAATTGTGTGGAGCGCATATCAGGTGGGTTTTCTCTGCCGGCTTAAGAGATACACGTGAAACTAAAGCCGATCCTGGGTGCCTAGGGTGCCTGTCATCCAATCCGCACTGAATTTCATTTCTAGCACATAGCCAAAAAATCGCCCCATTGACTTACATTGGAGTGCAGAAAAGGTCATTTTTTCTCGGTCCCTTTAAGAGGTAGGAGTTAAACAAGCTTAGGTCTGCGGTGCCCAGGGGGACCCCATCCAGCCCGCACTGAGTTTCATTCCTACCACCTTAGGAAAAAAAGTCATTATTTTGAGGCTTAGAAGTCATTTCTGCAATTCCCATAGAAAATCAACGGCGTCTCTATTCAATTGTGTGGAGCGCATATCAGGTGGGTTTTCTCTGCCGGCTTAAGAGATACACGTGAAACTAAAGCCGATCCTGGGTGCCTAGGGTGCCTGTCATCCAATCCGCACTGAATTTCATTTCTAGCACATAGCCAAAAAATCGCCCCATTGACTTACATTGGAGTGCAGAAAAGGTCATTTTTTCTCGGTCCCTTTAAGAGGTAGGAGTTAAACAAGCTTAGGTCTGCGGTGCCCAGGGGGGACCCCATCCAGCCCGCACTGAGTTTCATTCCTACCACCTTAGGAAAAAAAGTCATTATTTTGAGGCTTAGAAGTCATTTCTGCAATTCCCATAGAAAATCAACGGCGTCTCTATTCAATTGTGTGGAGCGCATATCAGGTGGGTTTTCTCTGCCGGCTTAAGAGATACACGTGAAACTAAAGCCGATCCTGGGTGCCTAGGGTGCCTGTCATCCAATCCGCACTGAATTTCATTTCTAGCACATAGCCAAAAAATCGCCCCATTGACTTACATTGGAGTGCAGAAAAGGTCATTTTTTCTCGGTCCCTTTAAGAGGTAGGAGTTAAACAAGCTTAGGTCTGCGGTGCCCAGGGGGACCCCATCCAGCCCGCACTGAGTTTCATTCCTACCACCTTAGGAAAAAAAGTCATTATTTTGAGGCTTAGAAGTCATTTCTGCAATTCCCATAGAAAATCAACGGCGTCTCTATTCAATTGTGTGGAGCGCATATCAGGTGGGTTTTCTCTGCCGGCTTAAGAGATACACGTGAAACTAAAGCCGATCCTGGGTGCCTAGGGTGCCTGTCATCCAATCCGCACTGAATTTCATTTCTAGCACATAGCCAAAAAATCGCCCCATTGACTTACATTGGAGTGCAGAAAAGGTCATTTTTTCTCGGTCCCTTTAAGAGGTAGGAGTTAAACAAGCTTAGGTCTGCGGTGCCCAGGGGGGACCCCATCCAGCCCGCACTGAGTTTCATTCCTACCACCTTAGGAAAAAAAGTCATTATTTTGAGGCTTAGAAGTCATTTCTGCAATTCCCATAGAAAATCAACGGCGTCTCTATTCAATTGTGTGGAGCGCATATCAGGTGGGTTTTCTCTGCCGGCTTAAGAGATACACGTGAAACTAAAGCCGATCCTGGGTGCCTAGGGTGCCTGTCATCCAATCCGCACTGAATTTCATTTCTAGCACATAGCCAAAAAATCGCCCCATTGACTTACATTGGAGTGCAGAAAAGGTCATTTTTTCTCGGTCCCTTTAAGAGGTAGGAGTTAAACAAGCTTAGGTCTGCGGTGCCCAGGGGGGACCCCATCCAGCCCGCACTGAGTTTCATTCCTACCACCTTAGGAAAAAAAGTCATTATTTTGAGGCTTAGAAGTCATTTCTGCAATTCCCATAGAAAATCAACGGCGTCTCTATTCAATTGTGTGGAGCGCATATCAGGTGGGTTTTCTCTGCCGGCTTAAGAGATACACGTGAAACTAAAGCCGATCCTGGGTGCCTAGGGTGCCTGTCATCCAATCCGCACTGAATTTCATTTCTAGCACATAGCCAAAAAATCGCCCCATTGACTTACATTGGAGTGCAGAAAAGGTCATTTTTTCTCGGTCCCTTTAAGAGGTAGGAGTTAAACAAGCTTAGGTCTGCGGTGCCCAGGGGGGACCCCATCCAGCCCGCACTGAGTTTCATTCCTACCACCTTAGGAAAAAAAGTCATTATTTTGAGGCTTAGAAGTCATTTCTGCAATTCCCATAGAAAATCAACGGCGTCTCTATTCAATTGTGTGGAGCGCATATCAGGTGGGTTTTCTCTGCCGGCTTAAGAGATACACGTGAAACTAAAGCCGATCCTGGGTGCCTAGGGTGCCTGTCATCCAATCCGCACTGAATTTCATTTCTAGCACATAGCCAAAAAATCGCCCCATTGACTTACATTGGAGTGCAGAAAAGGTCATTTTTTCTCGGTCCCTTTAAGAGGTAGGAGTTAAACAAGCTTAGGTCTGCGGTGCCCAGGGGGGACCCCATCCAGCCCGCACTGAGTTTCATTCCTACCACCTTAGGAAAAAAAGTCATTATTTTGAGGCTTAGAAGTCATTTCTGCAATTCCCATAGAAAATCAACGGCGTCTCTATTCAATTGTGTGGAGCGCATATCAGGGGGTTTTCTCTGCCGGCTTAAGAGATACACGTGAAACTAAAGCCGATCCTGGGTGCCTAGGGTGCCTGTCATCCAATCCGCACTGAATTTCATTTCTAGCACATAGCCAAAAAATCGCCCCATTGACTTACATTGGAGTGCAGAAAAGGTCATTTTTTCTCGGTCCCTTTAAGAGGTAGGAGTTAAACAAGCTTAGGTCTGCGGTGCCCAGGGGGGACCCCATCCAGCCCGCACTGAGTTTCATTCCTACCACCTTAGGAAAAAAAGTCATTATTTTGAGGCTTAGAAGTCATTTCTGCAATTCCCATAGAAAATCAACGGCGTCTCTATTCAATTGTGTGGAGCGCATATCAGGTGGGTTTTCTCTGCCGGCTTAAGAGATACACGTGAAACTAAAGCCGATCCTGGGTGCCTAGGGTGCCTGTCATCCAATCCGCACTGAATTTCATTTCTAGCACATAGCCAAAAAATCGCCCCATTGACTTACATTGGAGTGCAGAAAAGGTCATTTTTTCTCGGTCCCTTTAAGAGGTAGGAGTTAAACAAGCTTAGGTCTGCGGTGCCCAGGGGGGACCCCATCCAGCCCGCACTGAGTTTCATTCCTACCACCTTAGGAAAAAAAAAGTCATTATTTTTGAGGCTTAGAAGTCATTTCTGCAATTCCCATAGAAAATCAACGGCGTCTCTATTCAATTGTGTGGAGCGCATATCAGGTGGGTTTTCTCTGCCGGCTTAACAGATACACGTGAAACTAAAGCCGATCCTGGGTGCCTAGGGTGCCTGTCATCCAATCCGCACTGAATTTCATTTCTAGCACATAGCCAAAAAATCGCCCCATTGACTTACATTGGAGTGCAGAAAAGGTCATTTTTTCTCGGTCCCTTTAAGAGGTAGGAGTTAAACAAGCTTAGGTCTGCGGTGCCCAGGGGGGACCCCATCCAGCCCGCACTGAGTTTCATTCCTACCACCTTAGGAAAAAAAGTCATTATTTTGAGGCTTAGAAGTCATTTCTGCAATTCCCATAGAAAATCAATGGCGTCTCTATTCAATTGTGTGGGGCGCATATCAGGTGGGTTTTCTCTGCCGGCTTAAGAGATACACGTGAAACTAAAGCCGATCCTGGGTGCCTAGGGTGCCTGTCATCCAATCCGCACTGAATTTCATTTCTAGCACATAGCCAAAAAATCGCCCCATTGACTTACATTGGAGTGCAGAAAAGGTCATTTTTTCTCGGTCCCTTTAAGAGGTAGGAGTTAAACAAGCTTAGGTCTGCGGTGCCCAGGGGGGACCCCATCCAGCCCACACTGAGTTTCATTCCTACCACCTTAGGAAAAAAAGTCATTATTTTGAGGCTTAGAAGTCATTTCTGTAATTCCCATAGAAAATCAATGGCGTCTCTATTCAATTGTGTGGAGCGCATATCAGGTGGATTTTCTCTGCCGCCTTAAGAGATACACGTGAAACTAAAGCCGATCCTGGGGTGCCTAGGGTGACTGTCATCCAATCCGCACTGAATTTCATTTCTAGCACATAGCCAAAAAATCGCCCCATTGACTTACATTGGAGTGCAGAAAAGGTCATTTTTTTCTCGGTCCCTTTAAGAGGTAGGAGTTAAACAAGCTTAGGTCTGGGGTGCCCAGGGGGACCCCATCCAGCCCACACTGAGTTTCATTCCTACCACCTTAGGAAAAAAAGTCATTATTTTGAGGCTTAGAAGTCATTTCTGCAATTCCCATAGAAAATCAATGGCGTCTCTATTCAATTGTGTGGAGCGCATATCAGGTGGATTTTCTCTGCCGCCTTAAGAGATACACGTGAAACTAAAGCCGATCCTGGGTGCCTAGGTGCCTGTCATCCAATCCGCACTGAATTTCATTTCTAGCACATAGCCAAAAAATCGCCCCATTGACTTACATTGGAGTGCAGAAAAGGTCATTTTTTCTCGGTCCCCTTTAAGAGGTAGGAGTTAAACAAGCTTAGGTCTGCGGTGCCCAGGGGGGACCCCATCCAGCCCACACTGAGTTTCATTCCTACCACCTTAGGAAAAAAAGTCATTATTTTAAGGCTTAGAAGTCATTTCTGCAATTCCCATAGAAAATCAATGGCGTCTCTATTCAATTGTGTGGAGCGCATATCAGGTGGATTTTCTCTGCCGGCTTAAGAGATACACGTGAAACTAAAGCCGATCCTGGGTGCCTAGGGTGCCTGTCATCCAATCCGCACTGAATTTCATTTCTAGCACATAGCCAAAAAATCGCCCCATTGACTTACATTGGAGTGCAGAAAAGGTCATTTTTTCTCGGTCCCTTTAAGAGGTAGGAGTTAAACAAGCTTAGGTCTGCGGTGCCCAAGGGGGACCCCATCCAGCCCGCACTGAGTTTCATTCCTACCACCTTAGGAAAAAAAGTCATTATTTTGAGGCTTAGAAGTCATTTCTGCAATTCCCATAGAAAATCAACGGCGTCTCTAATTCAATTGTGTGGAGCGCATATCAGGTGGGTTTTCTCTGCCGGCTTAAGAGATACACGTGAAACTAAAGCCGATCCTGGGTGCCTAGGGTGCCTGTCATCCAATCCGCACTGAATTTCATTTCTAGCACATAGCCAAAAAATCGCCCCATTGACTTACATTGGAGTGCAGAAAAGGTCATTTTTTCTCGGTCCCTTTAAGAGGTAGGAGTTAAACAAGCTTAGGTCTGCGGTGCCCAAGGGGGACCCCATCCAGCCCACACTGAGTTTCATTCCTACCACCTTAGGAAAAAAAGTCATTATTTTGAGGCTTAGAAGTCATTTTCTGCAATTCCCATAGAAAATCAATGGCGTCTCTATTCAATTGTGTGGAGCGCATATCAGGTGGATTTTCTCTGCCGCCTTAAGAGATACACGTGAAACTAAAGCCGATCCTGGGTGCCTAGGGTGCCTGTCATCCAATCCGCACTGAATTTCATTTCTAGCACATAGCCAAAAAATCGCCCCATTGACTTACATTGGAGTGCAGAAAAGGTCATTTTTTCTCGGTCCCTTTAAGAGGTAGGAGTTAAACAAGCTTAGGTCTGCGGTGCCCAGGGGGGACCCCATCCAGCCCGCACTGAGTTTCATTCCTACCACCTTAGGAAAAAAGTCATTATTTTGAGGCTTAGAAGTCATTTCTGCAATTCCCATAGAAAATCAACGGCGTCTCTAATTCAATTGTGTGGAGCGCATATCAGGTGGGTTTTCTCTGCCGGCTTAAGAGATACACGTGAAACTAAAGCCGATCCTGGGTGCCTAGGGTGCCTGTCATCCAATCCGCACTGAATTTCATTTCTAGCACATAGCCAAAAAATCGCCCCATTGACTTACATTGGAGTGCAGAAAAGGTCATTTTTTTCTCGGTCCCTTTAAGAGGTAGGAGTTAAACAAGCTTAGGTCTGCGGTGCCCAGGGGGGACCCCATCCAGCCCACACTGAGTTTCATTCCTACCACCTTAGGAAAAAAAGTCATTATTTTGAGGCTTAGAAGTCATTTCTGCAATTCCCATAGAAAATCAATGGCGTCTCTATTCAATTGTGTGGAGCGCATATCAGGTGGATTTTCTCTGCCGCCTTAAGAGATACACGTGAAACTAAAGCCGATCCTGGGTGCCTAGGGTGCCTGTCATCCAATCCGCACTGAATTTCATTTCTAGCACATAGCCAAAAAATCGCCCCATTGACTTACATTGGAGTGCAGAAAAGGTCATTTTTTCTCGGTCCCTTTAAGAGGTAGGAGTTAAACAAGCTTAGGTCTGCGGTGCCCAGGGGGACCCCATCCAGCCCACACTGAGTTTCATTCCTACCACCTTAGGAAAAAAAGTCATTATTTTGAGGCTTAGAAGTCATTTCTGCAATTCCCATAGAAAATCAATGGCGTCTCTATTCAATTGTGTGGAGCGCATATCAGGTGGATTTTCTCTGCCGGCTTAAGAGATACACGTGAAACTAAAGCCGATCCTGGGTGCCTAGGGTGCCTGTCATCCAATCCGCACTGAATTTCATTTCTAGCACATAGCCAAAAAATCGCCCCATTGACTTACATTGGAGTGCAGAAAAGGTCATTTTTTCTCGGTCCCTTTAAGAGGTAGGAGTTAAACAAGCTTAGGTCTGCGGTGCCCAGGGGGGACCCCATCCAGCCCGCACTGATTTTCATTCCTACCACCTTAGGAAAAAAAGTCATTATTTTGAGGCTTAGAAGTCATTTCTGCAATTCCCATAGAAAATCAACGGCGTCTCTAATTCAATTGTGTGGAGCGCATATCAGGTGGGTTTTCTCTGCCGGCTTAAGAGATACACGTGAAACTAAAGCCGATCCTTGGTGCCTAGGGTGCCTGTCATCCAATCCGCACTGAATTTCATTTCTAGCACATAGCCAAAAAATCGCCCCATTGACTTACATTGGAGTGCAGAAAAGGTCATTTTTTTCTCGGTCCCTTTAAGAGGTAGGAGTTAAACAAGCTTAGGTCTGCGGTGCCCAGGGGGGACCCCATCCAGCCCGCACTGAGTTTCATTCCTACCACCTTAGGAAAAAAAGTCATTATTTTGAGGCTTAGAAGTCATTTCTGCAATTCCCATAGAAAATCAACGGCGTCTCTAATTTAATTGTGTGGAGCGCATATCAGGTGGGTTTTCTCTGACGGCTTAAGAGATACACGTGAAACTAAAGCCGATCCTGGGTGCCTAGGGTGCCTGTCATCCAATCCGCACTGAATTTCATTTCTAGCACATAGCCAAAAAATCGCCCCATTGACTTACATTGGAGTGCAGAAAAGGTCATTTTTTCTCGGTCCCTTTAAGAGGTAGGAGTTAAACAAGCTTAGGTCTGCGGTGCCCAGGGGGGACCCCATCCAGCCCACACTGAGTTTCATTCCTACCACCTTAGGAAAAAAAGTCATTATTTTGAGGCTTAGAAGTCATTTCTGCAATTCCCATAGAAAATCAATGGCGTCTCTATTCAATTGTGTGGAGCGCATATCAGGTGGATTTTCTCTGCCGGCTTAAGAGATACACGTGAAACTAAAGCCGATCCTGGGTGCCTAGGGTGCCTGTCATCCAATCCGCACTGAATTTCATTTCTAGCACATAGCCAAAAAATCGCCCCATTGACTTACATTGGAGTGCAGAAAATGTCATTTTTTCTCGGTCCCTTTAAGAGGTAGGAGTTAAACAAGCTTAGGTCTGCGGTGCCCAAGGGGGATCCCATCCAGCCCGCACTGAGTTTCATTCCTACCACCTTAGGAAAAAAAGTCATTATTTTGAGGCTTAGAAGTCATTTCTGCAATTCCCATAGAAAATCAACGGCGTCTCTAATTCAATTGTGTGGAGCGCATATCAGGTGGGTTTTCTCTGCCGGCTTAAGAGATACACGTGAAACTAAAGCCGATCCTGGGTGCCTAGGGTGCCTGTCATCCAATCCGCACTGAATTTCATTTCTAGCACATAGCCAAAAAATCGCCCCATTGACTTACATTGGAGTGCAGAAAAGGTCATTTTTTCTCGGTCCCTTTAAGAGGTAGGAGTTAAACAAGCTTAGGTCTGCGGTGCCCAGGGGGGACCCCATCCAGCCCACACTGAGTTTCATTCCTACCACCTTAGGAAAAAAAGTCATTATTTTGAGGCTTAGAAGTCATTTCTGTAATTCCCATAGAAAAATCAATGGCGTCTCTATTCAATTGTGTGGAGCGCATATCAGGTGGATTTTCTCTGCCGCCTTAAGAAATACACGTGAAACTAAAGCCGATCCTGGGTGCCTAGGGTGCCTGTCATCCAATCCGCACTGAATTTCATTTCTAGCACATAGCCAAAAAATCGCCCCATTGACTTACATTGGAGTGCAGAAAAGGTCATTTTTTCTCGGTCCCTTTAAGAGGTAGGAGTTAAACAAGCTTAGGTCTGCGGTGCCCAGGGGGGACCCCATCCAGCCCACACTGAGTTTCATTCCTACCACCTTAGGAAAAAAAGTCATTATTTTGAGGCTTAGAAGTCATTTCTGTAATTCCCATAGAAAATCAATGGCGTCTCTATTCAATTGTGTGGAGCGCATATCAGGTGGATTTTCTCTGCCGCCTTAAGAGATACACGTGAAACTAAAGCCGATCCTGGGTGCCTAGGGTGCCTGTCATCCAATCCGCACTGAATTTCATTTCTAGCACATAGCCAAAAAATCGCCCCATTGACTTACATTGGAGTGCAGAAAAGGTCATTTTTTCTCGGTCCCTTTAAGAGGTAGGAGTTAAACAAGCTTAGGTCTGCGGTGCCCAGGGGGGACCCCATCCAGCCCACACTGAGTTTCATTCCTACCACCTTAGGAAAAAAAGTCATTATTTTGAGGCTTAGAAGTCATTTCTGTAATTCCCATAGAAAATCAATGGCGTCTCTATTCAATTGTGTGGAGCGCATATCAGGTGGATTTTCTCTGCCGCCTTAAGAGATACACGTGAAACTAAAGCCGATCCTGGGTGCCTAGGGTGCCTGTCATCCAATCCGCACTGAATTTCATTTCTAGCACATAGCCAAAAAATCGCCCCATTGACTTACATTGGAGTGCAGAAAAGGTCATTTTTTCTCGGTCCCTTTAAGAGGTAGGAGTTAAACAAGCTTAGGTCTGCGGTGCCCAGGGGGGACCCCATCCAGCCCGCACTGAGTTTCATTCCTACCACCTTAGGAAAAAAAAGTCATTATTTTGAGGCTTAGAAGTCATTTCTGCAATTCCCGTAGAAAATCAACGGCGTCTCTAATTCAATTGTGTGGAGCGCATATCAGGTGGGTTTTCTCTGCCGGCTTAAGAGATACACGTGAAACTAAAGCTGATCCTGGGTGCCTAGGGTGCCTGTCATCCAATCCGCACTGAATTTCATTTCTAGCACATAGCCAAAAAATCGCCCCATTGACTTACATTGGAGTGCAGAAAAGGTCATTTTTTCTCGGTCCCTTTAAGAGGTAGGAGTTAAACAAGCTTAGGTCTGCGGTGCCCAGGGGGGACCCCATCCAGCCCACACTGAGTTTCATTCCTACCACCTTAGGAAAAAAAGTCATTATTTTGAGGCTTAGAAGTCATTTCTGTAATTCCCATAGAAAAATCAATGGCGTCTCTATTCAATTGTGTGGAGCGCATATCAGGTGGATTTTCTCTGCCGCCTTAAGAAATACACGTGAAACTAAAGCCGATCCTGGGTGCCTAGGGTGCCTGTCATCCAATCCGCACTGAATTTCATTTCTAGCACATAGCCAAAAAATCGCCCCATTGACTTACATTGGAGTGCAGAAAAGGTCATTTTTTCTCGGTCCCTTTAAGAGGTAGGAGTTAAACAAGCTTAGGTCTGCGGTGCCCAGGGGGGACCCCATCCAGCCCACACTGAGTTTCATTCCTACCACCTTAGGAAAAAAAGTCATTATTTTGAGGCTTAGAAGTCATTTCTGTAATTCCCATAGAAAATCAATGGCGTCTCTATTCAATTGTGTGGAGCGCATATCAGGTGGATTTTCTCTGCCGCCTTAAGAGATACACGTGAAACTAAAGCCGATCCTGGGTGCCTAGGGTGCCTGTCATCCAATCCGCACTGAATTTCATTTCTAGCACATAGCCAAAAAATCGCCCCATTGACTTACATTGGAGTGCAGAAAAGGTCATTTTTTCTCGGTCCCTTTAAGAGGTAGGAGTTAAACAAGCTTAGGTCTGCGGTGCCCAGGGGGGACCCCATCCAGCCCACACTGAGTTTCATTCCTACCACCTTAGGAAAAAAAGTCATTATTTTGAGGCTTAGAAGTCATTTCTGTAATTCCCATAGAAAATCAATGGCGTCTCTATTCAATTGTGTGGAGCGCATATCAGGTGGATTTTCTCTGCCGCCTTAAGAGATACACGTGAAACTAAAGCCGATCCTGGGTGCCTAGGGTGCCTGTCATCCAATCCGCACTGAATTTCATTTCTAGCACATAGCCAAAAAATCGCCCCATTGACTTACATTGGAGTGCAGAAAAGGTCATTTTTTCTCGGTCCCTTTAAGAGGTAGGAGTTAAACAAGCTTAGGTCTGCGGTGCCCAGGGGGGACCCCATCCAGCCCGCACTGAGTTTCATTCCTACCACCTTAGGAAAAAAAAGTCATTATTTTGAGGCTTAGAAGTCATTTCTGCAATTCCCGTAGAAAATCAACGGCGTCTCTAATTCAATTGTGTGGAGCGCATATCAGGTGGGTTTTCTCTGCCGGCTTAAGAGATACACGTGAAACTAAAGCTGATCCTGGGTGCCTAGGGTGCCTGTCATCCAATCCGCACTGAATTTCATTTCTAGCACATAGCCAAAAAATCGCCCCATTGACTTACATTGGAGTGCAGAAAAGGTCATTTTTTCTCGGTCCCTTTAAGAGGTAGGAGTTAAACAAGCTTAGGTCTGCGGTGCCCAGGGGGGACCCCATCCAGCCCACACTGAGTTTCATTCCTACCACCTTAGGAAAAAAAGTCATTATTTTGAGGCTTAAAAGACATTTCTGCAATTCCCATAGAAAATCAATGGCGTCTCTATTCAATTGTGTGGAGCGCATATCAGGTGGATTTTCTCTGCCGGCTTAAGAGATACACGTGAAACTAAAGCCGATCCTGGGTGCCTAGGGTGCCTGTCATCCAATCCGCACTGAATTTCATTTCTAGCACATAGCCAAAAAATCGCCCCATTGACTTACATTGGAGTGCAGAAAAGGTCATTTTTTCTCGGTCCCTTTAAGAGGTAGGAGTTAAACAAGCTTAGGTCTGCGGTGCCCAGGGGGGACCCCATCCAGCCCGCACTGATTTTCATTCCTACCACCTTAGGAAAAAAAGTCATTATTTTGAGGCTTAGAAGTCATTTCTGCAATTCCCATAGAAAATCAACGGCGTCTCTAATTCAATTGTGTGGAGCGCATATCAGGTGGGTTTTCTCTGCCGGCTTAAGAGATACACGTGAAACTAAAGCCGATCCTGGGTGCCTAGGGTGCCTGTCATCCAATCCGCACTCAATTTCATTTCTAGCACATAGCCAAAAAATCGCCCCATTGACTTACATTGGAGTGCAGAAAAGGTCATTTTTTCTCGGTCCCTTTAAGAGGTAGGAGTTAAACAAGCTTAGGTCTGCGGTGCCCAGGGGGGACCCCATCCAGCCCGCACTGAGTTTCATTCCTACCACCTTAGGAAAAAAAGTCATTATTTTGAGGCTTAGAAGTCATTTCTGCAATTCCCATAGAAAATCAACGGCGTCTCTAATTTAATTGTGTGGAGCGCATATCAGGTGGGTTTTCTCTGCCGGCTTAAGAGATACACGTGAAACTAAAGCCGATCCTGGGTGCCTAGGGTGCCTGTCATCCAATCCGCACTGAATTTCATTTCTAGCACATAGCCAAAAAATCGCCCCATTGACTTACATTGGAGTGCAGAAAAGGTCATTTTTTCTCGGTCCCTTTAAGAGGTAGGAGTTAAACAAGCTTAGGTCTGCGGTGCCCAGGGGGGACCCCATCCAGCCCACACTGAGTTTCATTCCTACCACCTTAGGAAAAAAAGTCATTATTTTGAGGCTTAAAAGACATTTCTGCAATTCCCATAGAAAATCAATGGCGTCTCTATTCAATTGTGTGGAGCGCATATCAGGTGGATTTTCTCTGCCGGCTTAAGAGATACACGTGAAACTAAAGCCGATCCTGGGTGCCTAGGGTGCCTGTCATCCAATCCGCACTGAATTTCATTTCTAGCACATAGCCAAAAAATCGCCCCATTGACTTACATTGGAGTGCAGAAAAGGTCATTTTTTCTCGGTCCCTTTAAGAGGTAGGAGTTAAACAAGCTTAGGTCTGCGGTGCCCAGGGGGGACCCCATCCAGCCCGCACTGATTTTCATTCCTACCACCTTAGGAAAAAAAGTCATTATTTTGAGGCTTAGAAGTCATTTCTGCAATTCCCATAGAAAATCAACGGCGTCTCTAATTCAATTGTGTGGAGCGCATATCAGGTGGGTTTTCTCTGCCGGCTTAAGAGATACACGTGAAACTAAAGCCGATCCTGGGTGCCTAGGGTGCCTGTCATCCAATCCGCACTGAATTTCATTTCTAGCACATAGCCAAAAAATCGCCCCATTGACTTACATTGGAGTGCAGAAAAGGTCATTTTTTCTCGGTCCCTTTAAGAGGTAGGAGTTAAACAAGCTTAGGTCTGCGGTGCCCAGGGGGGACCCCATCCAGCCCGCACTGAGTTTCATTCCTACCACCTTAGGAAAAAAAGACGAGGCTGAAGTTGGTTTCTTATTCGGCCAGTTTCTTATTCGGGGCTGAAGTTGGTTTCTTATTCGGCAGTTTCTTATTCAGAGGATTTTTCTTTTTCCTGTTTTAGCTATTATTCTTACAGAAAATGTATAATATTCATACCCTACCGTAAGTGAGGGGCCCTGAGAGGACTGGTGATAAAAATGGCAAAAAAGACCCCACGGTTGGCATAAAAATGGGCATGAAAGTAAAACCACAAAATTATTATTTAAAAATAAAATTGACTTTGGGCCACTGATCTCACACTGATAATACACAGAGAGGGATTCCCCGCATCATACCCAAGAGAGTCCAGCCTGGCCCAAAGTGGTTCTGGGTATAAAAACTGGCATCAAAGTGGGCACATAGCCATTTTTCATGATTTGAATAAGTAACAGGTGTTTTCAAAGGGTTAAATGAGTTTGGGCCACTGATCTCACACTGATAATACACAGAGAGGGATCCCCCGCATCACATCCAACAGAGTCCAGCCTGGCCCAAAGTAGTTCTGGGTATAAAAACTGGCATCAAAGTGGGCATATAGCCATTTTTCATGATTTGAATAAGTAACAGGTGTTTTCAAAGGGTTAAATGAGTTTGGGCCACTGATCTCACACTACGTACACACAGATAGGCATGCCCCGCATCACATCCAAGAGAGTCCAGCCTGGCCCAAAGTGGTTCTGGGTATAAAAACTGGCATCAAAGTGGGCAGATGGGCATTTTTGTCCTATTTTGAATAAGTAACAGGTGTTTTCAAAGGGTTAAATGAGTTTGGGCCACTGATCTCACACTGATAATACACAGAGAGGGATGCCCCGCATCACATCCAAGAGAGTCCAGCCTGGCCCAAAGTGGTTCTGGGTATAAAAACTGGCATCAAAGTGGGCACATAGCCATTTTTCATGATTTGAATAAGTAACAGCTATTTTCAAAGGGTTAAATGAGTTTGGGCCACTGATCTCACACTGATAATACACAGATAGGGATGCCCCGCATCACATCCAAGAGAGTCCAGCCTGGCCCAAAGTGGTTCTGGGTATAAAAACTGGCATCAAAGTGGGCAGATTGGCATTTTTTGCTAATTTGAATAAGTAACAGCTGTTTTCAAAGGGTTAAATGAGTTTGGGCCACTGATCTCACACTACGTACACACAGATAGGCATGCCCCGCATCACATCCAAGAGAGTCCAGCCTGGCCCAAAGTGGTTCTGGGTATAAAAACTGGCATCAAAGTGGGCAGATGGGCATTTTTGTCCTATTTTGAATAAGTAACAGGTGTTTTCAAAGGGTTAAATGAGTTTGGGCCACTGATCTCACACTGATAATACACAGAAAGGGATGCCCCGCATCACATCCAAGAGAGTCCAGCCTGGCCCAAACTGGTTCTGGGTATAAAAACTGGCATCAAAGTTGGCAAATTGGAATTTTTTCCTGATTTGAATAAGTAACAGCCATTTTCAAAGGGTTAAATGAGTTTGGGCCACTGATCTCACACTGATAATACACAGAGAGGGATCCCCCGCATCACATCCAAGAGAGTCCAGCCTGGCCCAAAGTGGTTCTGGGTATAAAAACTGGCATCAAAGTGGGCAGATGGGCATTTTTGTCCTATTTTGAATAAGTAACAGGTGTTTTCAAAGGGTTAAATGAGTTTGGGCCACTGATCTCACACTGACAATACACAGAGAGGGATGCCCCGCATCACATCCAACAGAGTCCAGCCTGGCCCAAACTGGTTCTGGGTATAAAAACTGGCATCAAAGTTGGCAAATTGGAATTTTTTCCTGATTTGAATAAGTAACAGCCATTTTCAAAGGGTTAAATGAGTTTGGGCCACTGATCTCACACTGATAATACACAGAGAGGGATCCCCCGCATCACATCCAAGAGAGTCCAGCCTGGCCCAAAGTGGTTCTGGGTATAAAAACTGGCATCAAAGTGGGCAGATGGGCATTTTTGTCCTATTTTGAATAAGTAACAGGTGTTTTCAAAGGGTTAAATGAGTTTGGGCCACTGATCTCACACTGATAATACACAGAAAGGGATGCCCCGCATCACATCCAAGAGAGTCCAGCCTGGCCCAAAGTGGTTCTGGGTATAAAAACTGGCATCAAAGTGGGCACATAGCCATTTTTCATGATTTGAATAAGTAACAGCTGTTTTCAAAGGGTTAAATGAGTTTGGGCCACTGATCTCACACTACGTACACACAGATAGGCATGCCCCGCATCACATCCAAGAGAGTCCAGCCTGGCCCAAAGTGGTTCTGGGTATAAAAACTGGCATCAAAGTGGGCAGATGGGCATTTTTGTCCTATTTTGAATAAGTAACAGGTGTTTTCAAAGGGTTAAATGAGTTTGGGCCACTGATCTCACACTGACAATACACAGAGAGGGATGCCCCGCATCACATCCAACAGAGTCCAGCCTGGCCCAAACTGGTTCTGGGTATAAAAACTGGCATCAAAGTTGGCAAATTGGAATTTTTTCCTGATTTGAATAAGTAACAGCCATTTTCAAAGGGTTAAATGAGTTTGGGCCACTGATCTCACACTGATAATACACAGAGAGGGATCCCCCGCATCACATCCAAGAGAGTCCAGCCTGGCCCAAAGTGGTTCTGGGTATAAAAACTGGCATCAAAGTGGGCAGATTGGCATTTTTTCCTAATTTGAATAAGTAACAGCTGTTTTCAAAGGGTTAAATGAGTTTGGGCCACGGATCTCACATTGATATTACACAGAGATAGGCATGCCCCGCATCACATCCAAGAGAGTCCAGCCTGGCCCAAAGTGGTTCTGGGTATAAAAACTGGCATCAAAGTGGGCACATAGCCATTTTTTTCCAAATTTGAATAAGTAACAGCTGTTTTCAAAGGGTTAAATGAGTTTGGGCCACTGATCTCACACTACGTACACACAGATAGGCATGCCCCGCATCACATCCAAGAGAGTCCAGCCTGGCCCAAAGTGGTTCTGGGTATTTTGTGAATAAATGTTTAGCGCCGCACTACCCCTTTAAGCAAACAGGGCTAAAGTACTCAGGAGGCATTTGTCAGCATAACAGGATCCCAGAATTAGCTGTCCCATCTCGTCTTATTAAACATTTCTCGGCTAACCCTGAATACATTTCTATAATAACAATACCTGCAGCAATGTTTTCTGCTGACAGGTCTGCTTTAGGCTATGTTAGGCCTAATTCACACATCCATAGTTCAGCCAGTGAATACGGACTTGTAATGGTGGACCGCACTATGAATGTGCAGTAACAGTGCTACGCAGTTTACGGAGCACTATGTAGAATACAATGATTCGTGCCGCAAATGCAAGTCCACACTATAATCTATCCTTTATTTTTTTGTAGCGTGGGACGTGGACCTGAACACTTGTACAGATGTGTGAACAGGGCCATTGAAATATATTTGTCCTATGTGTGGCCTGCAATGTCAGGGTCCCCTTGTAGCCATATAGGACCCCTTTGTAGCCAGTAAGACCGCCCTTGTAGCCAGCAGAGCCTGATTACGGGAGCATTGATGTCCCTGTACCCAGTGGGATTAGCAGATGCATGCTGCAATACTAATAATCGCACTGTGCACGTGTAGGAAGGCCGTTCTGGGTACGATAGATGGCTTTGCCCCCAAGTGCTGACGTCACCATACCCAAGAAGATGAAAGGAAGTAGGACATCACTGTAAGAAAGGTTGCATCATGTGACTGGACCAGCAATCTCCGAGTAAAGCCAACAAGGAATATATAAGTTCTTTAGTTAAGGGTTAATTTTGGTTCTTTTTTTTTTCAATTTTTCCAGGAATACCCCTTTAGGTTATGTTTAAACAAAGTAAAAATAAGGGCAAATAATGACCATTATTAAAGGGGAACTGTCAGCCAGTTAGATTAAAGAAGCAGTTCACTTTTTTTTTTTTTTCAATCAATGCACCGATATTCAGGCCATGTTTCCCCCGATCTATGTTTGCATTAACTTACCCCCTTCCAAATATCAATTTTCCACCTCTTTTTATCGGACTCCGCGGCCATCTTGTTGTCATCTTCGGCACCGAGACCGTTGCGGACACTCCCCCAACAGCGTGGCTACGCACGGCTACGCTTCTCCTTCATTTTCCTACAACTCCCAGCATCCCTTTCGCAATGAAGCACTGCCTTTATTCCACGCCCCACTTTATGGGCGTGTTTCCAAGCCCAGAAGACAGCCGTCAGCACCCGAAGAGTAGAGGTGTGCTGTGTCGTGGGCGCGCACATACAGCAGCACGGTGTCTCGTCCGCGCGCTTGTTTGCCAGCTATGAGGTGGTGGGGGCACCCACATGTCGCAGCATGAGGCGGTATGTATGTAATCTCTCATTTGGGCACAGTTTCAACAGTCTGTGGTGTAGGGGCTGCACATGTCCGCCAGCATGCTGTGTCGTGGGCGCGCACATACAGCAGCACAGTGTCTCGTCCGCGCGCTTGTTTGCCTGCCGTGAGGTGGTGGGGGCACCCACATGTCGCAGCATGAGGCGGTATGTATGTAATTTCTAGTTTGGCTAAATTTGTATATCCAGGGGTCCATAGTCATCAGCATGAGGTGCCAGGTAATGTCTTCTCATTTTCTGTCTTTGTGGGTTGGCGGGAATTATTTGCAGTTGTCCACTTAGCGGGAAGAGACTATTGGCGGGAAATTTTTGCGCGAACTGCGCCCTTTTGGCGTGTTTGAAATCCACCAGCTGGATATGTGTATGGTGAATTTATCAACTACACCTGTGCAGAGTCTGCGAAGTGTGAGCTGCACCTGTGCAGAGTCTGCGAAGTGTGAGCTGCACCTGTGCAGAGTCTGCGAAGTGTGAGCTGCACCTGTGCAGAGTCTGCGAAGTGTGAGCTGAATTCATGCATAATTTCTTTATGATATTTCACTTTTGATGATATGTGGTCTTTGAGCTACACTATTGGACAATGTGATGTCGAGTACCAGTACCTGAAATGCTCTTATCAATGAGCTTGTGTCGTTTATAGAAAGATGCTGTTCCATTAGATTGTTTTAAAATAATTTTTTATCTCCCCTATTCTAGAAACAACTATCTTGCAGCTTGACCGTTGGCCCATATCAAAAAAGATCAATTCATGAACTTTACTGATTGCTTTCTCTATCAAGTAAGAAAAAACTATATTAGAGGAGAAGGTGCCACTTCACCAGTACAATGGACTCCAGTGTGACCGATTCTTCGTTAAGTTGAATATTTTTTCATACTAATATTATATATCAAAAACATTTATGACTTATCAAGCACGTTGTGTTTTTTTGTTTCATGGAGATAAGGGATGGCCAGGCGTAATATATTCTGTAAATCCTTGAAGTCTATAGGACATAGTTCTCTTCTGCTGTTGATCCTATAACATGTAGTCCATGCCAGCAGACTATCATATCTTTTTATGTTGGTTCCAAACAATATCCACTGGTATCATCTAATCTAGCATATGTGTTTTATTTATGGTATTTTAATCTTACCTTTTTACATGTCTTACTATAAACATTTATTCATTTATATACATATATATTTATTTTTCAGTTTGAGGATGAAAATTTTTCCATAATTAGTGGTTGCTCAGCATTTTCATCAACAAATGAAGACGACCTTGATACCCAAAGAAGTGTAAGTAATTAATTTTTATTTTTAATTAAATTTCATGTTTTACATGTACGGATGGTCCAAACCGTCATACAGCCTATGGCCATGGCTGTATCCCATTTTTCCAGGCGGTCCTCCAGATGTATTCACCCGCTGCACAGGGCAGCCAGACAGCGTGAATCATAGCCGATCCGGAACATTGGCCTGTTTGGACCCTCCCTAGTTAAATATTTATAGTGTCTGTAACAACAGTCCGTGGCTGAAGCACTGGAGGCGGGCCAAACCACCTTTAGTGAGAGGAAACCCCAGCCCCTCTATGATATGGTTCCATTGATTCTAATGTAGTCAAGTCATGGAGGGGCTGGGGTTTATTCCATCACTTGTTTTGTCAGCCATCCTCCATTGCTTTAGTCTGGGCCTGGTGGTACAGTCACTTCATTTCTTATCCATAGATCGATAATAACACTGAAAGTGACAAGGATATCAGTATGGAGGGGCTGGGGTTTATTACATCAGTGGTTTTGTCAGTCAGCCTCCATTGCTTTAGTCTGGGCCTGGTGGTACAGTAACTTCATTTCTTATCCATAGATCGATAATAACACTGAAAGTGACAAGGATATCAGTATTTCTTCACCTGAAGTTGGAATTCATCCTTATGACACAGTGAGTATTGATAATATATAATTTATAATCTTATTAAAGAGGCTGTTTATTTTTTTAATGTTTGGGGCCCCGCTGGTAGCCTGTGGCATGTATACTTACAGAAGATCATCGGTGTCCCGCGCCGTAGCTCCGGGCCCGTCACGCAGTACCATACAAATCTGGCGCGCGCTCACTTCCGCCGGGTGCTGCTGTCAGTCCTCTTCTCTGTCCTGTCTTTATACGTCGGAAGTCACTCGCTTCCATGCATTCTCTAGTGAAGTGCGTGACTTCCGTGGTTCAAATTACAAGCCTGAGAAGAGGAGTCACATTTCTGGCGGAAGTGAGCGCGCGCCGGATTTTTATGGTACTGCGTGACGGGACCGGAGCTACGCCGCGGGACATCGATCATCTTATGTAAGTATACATGCCACAGGCTAAGGACCCCCCCCCCCCCAAAAAAAAAAAAAAATAAGTGAACTGCTTCTTTAAGAACTGTAATATGAAATTTGATCTTTACTTTCTAGGACCTAGAAGAATTACTTCAAGATTTAGAATTTCAAGCTACAGCAAACAACAATATATCTGCCCAGTGTTTCCAGAACGACCCAGAGACTTCAGATGAAGAATTTTCAGATCTGAATGTTATGGATCCTATAATTTCTCGTGTTGGGTCTATAGACTGGTGCATGTGTAAAAATTGTATTATAATGCCAACCGCTCCGGAGTCTGTCTGTTGCATCGAATTTGAAAATGCTGTATCAAAAATATTAGAAACACAGGAATGTATCACGGAGGTGCATGAATTTAAAGAAAGGTGTCTACATTCAGAGCATCTTCAGTGGATGCTAGAATTTCATATGGCTTGCCCTAGCAATGATCATCAAGATACTCCCAAAAGGTAAATATATTAATATATAAATATCTACATTTAAATCTTTGGATTCTGTATTTTAATGAATAATCACCAAGTAGGCTTGTCATATCATAGTACAGTCTGAGTGGTGTTTCACAGTGCCACATTTTACTATATGGTGTGCACGTTCGATGCTTACAGACTGGGCAGCATGTCTGAGTGCGGGAAGCACCACATTCAAGTGACTATACCACCATGCTGAGTCAGAAGCAATGGAGGCGAGACGACTCACCCTTAGTGGTAAGAAACTACAGCCCCTCAGGGTAATCAATGGAACCCTATCAGAGGGGCTAGGGATTCCTCCCACTAAGGGCTGGTTCACACTACGGAATTCTCGCGGACAATGTCCGCGGAATTCCGCTGTCTGTCCGCCCGCACATCTGGGCGCTTTTCCGCCGGCTCCATAGACACCATTCTATGAGCCGGCGTATTCCGCGATCCGCTGAAAGAAGTGACATGACACTTCTTTCAGCGTATAGCGGAATACGCCGGCCCATAGAATGGTGTCTATGGAGCCGGCGGAAAAGCGCCCAGATGTGCGGGCGGACAGACAGCGGAATTCCGCGGACATTGTCCGCGAGAATTCCGTAGTGTGAACCAGCCCTAAGGGTGGGTTGGCCTGCCTCCAGTGCTTCAGCCTTGCTGTGTTATAAACTTATTTTATATTTTCAAAACTTTATGACTTATAACATAGTAAGATGCAAAATGCATTGTATTAGTGTAATAAAATTCCACTGTTGGATACAGATAATTCTCGGTAAGGGCTGTATTATACCTAAACATAATCAGCTGATTATTGCTCCGTGTATTGGTGTGTTTAAAAAGAGACATTTATCAGACACATTTTTGTAGCCGAAACAAGGAACAGAATATAAACAGATAACTGTTTATAAAGGTATGTTATTTATTTAAACCATTCCAGGCTTTGACTTCAACAATGTGCCAGACAAATATCTTGATTTATGCACACCTAGATAGCAATAAATTGTCCGATTACACTGAGGATCGGCTATTTTTATATACTTTTCGAAATACAAAAGACTACCGCACATCTAGTTGTTCTCTTTTGAATTGCTTCGCCCTGTGGCTGTTGTCTACAGGTTCATTGTGGCATGTCTCAGTTGAAAGGCCGCTCGGGCAATAACTTACACTGATTGGCTGAGTGGCCTTTCAGCTCAGAGAGGCCACTCTGAACCTGCACAGGCCAGTACCATGGATGCAGTATACTCAAGGCACATATATTTAATTTTGTGTACAATTTTTTTTAACATAAAACAGTGTTAATAGATTATATAACAAAATTTAAAACTAATTTATATTTTTCTTTTTAATAGATTGCTTCGAAAAGCAGCGTATCGGAGTTATACCCGAATGATTCACGGTTTTCTTGGCAAACATCGACGTATCCCAATACCCTCTTGTGTTGTCCACCTAGTACGCTGCACTTTTCCAGATGAAGACGGCTTATATATGGGCTTTATACAAACTCACGATTATCCTGCCACTGATATGGCAATGGACATTTGAATAATTTTCTATGTATTTTTTATTTTCATCCTTTTTTGTTTTTTCAATGATTATAGCTTTATTTTTGGGAAATTAGAAGATTGGCCCTGTGAACTTTATTTTAGTTTACCTTTCACAACACTCATCTCTTTTCTGTCGCAAACTAGTTGATTTTGTTACGCTGCCCCCAATGCATCTCATTGAACTCACAGGCAGTGCATCTATGGATGAAATCTGATTAGTGAGCTGCACAAGTTTATTATAGTTCAGTGGTATATGTAGAAGTAGAATAACTTGCTTGGTTATAGTTTATGTATAGTTTGAGCTGCACAGGAGCATTATATTTGAAGATTGCGCTTCTCAGGTGGATTATGTCTGCAAATATGTGAGCTGCACAGGTGGAGTATATGCAAAAGTCAGGTTCCATTTACACCAAAATATTTTGACAGATATCTGCTAACGATTTGAAGCCAAAGCCAGAAACCAACTATAAACAGAGATCAGGTCAAAGTAAAGCCTGAGATTTCTTTTCAAATCCATTCCTGGCTTTGGCTTCAAAACTTTGGCAGATAATCTGTCATATAATCTTTCTGTGTAAATGGACCCTCATACTACAAAATGTTTCAATTGTATAGAATAGCTGGGTGGCTGCCCATCCTGCCAGGGTCAACTTAGACAAGATCAAGGTTTAAAGGGTGTGTGGGAATATGTTCTAGGATCGTTTGAGGATGCATAATTCATGTGTCACGGCACAGCATGACTATGGCGCAACTGAGACTGTAATTTTTGTGGTTCCCTGTTGAGTTTGCTCAGCAAACATCTTAACACTCCAATATGCTTTCACATTCGTGGTCAATACAGTATTCTTGGGGCATATTTTGGAGAATGGATTATCTAGTACCGTTGTATTATCTATTATCAGTAAAAATAAAAAAAGAATTTCGCAGATACGTTAACAGGTGATTTTATCACTCACCCAATGTAAAAGCCACCGTATCTATGTAGAGTAGTCATGATTTTTTGTTCACTTTGAGGCATAACCAAAAATTTTTGCCATTTCATGACATAACACAGACTATGCATTACAGTGCTATTCATCTTTCCGGAAAGTAGCACATTTCCATAACCGTAAAGTTATATAAGTTACCCATAAGTTTGATTAAATATTGTAATTAGAAATGTTTGTAAAAAAAATTGCATATGATTGTAAAGTATTTATAAGACCTATGTAATAAAAACAAGTTATATTCTTTTAAAACAATAAAAATTTATTTGTCACAATTTGTAGAGCAAAAAAATTCACTACAACATTTTATTGCAAAAGAGTATATATTTAGCATAAATTGGTTATACAAGTGTAAATATTTAAATTCATTGTTAAATCAGAATATGGAACAACAATTCTACAATTTTATTTATTCACCATAAACAAATTATAAAACAACACAACAATGTAAATTTTCATCCATTCATCATGTCTTAGACAATGCGAAAAGAATTATCTAAAAATACACCAACAGCCCCGTTAGCAGCTGCCATATATACTCACGGCAGCTTTTTGGTTTACAGTGGCGCTACTGAAATGCAGCGCTTGCTTACATCAGCCTCTGCTGTGACTCCTATTCTCAGCCATGTAAAACGCCAGTTCTCACACGCTTTCATTCATTAGCTCTGCAATAGCATTACTTATGGCAGTCAATTACAGGCCTAAGAACAGTAGTCACAGAAATGGCGGATATCAGTCAAGACGGATTTCAACATCTATGCGCTATACCAAAAAAAACAGCTGTGAGTATATATGCACGCGTCTAACGCGGTCGCTGATATACATAAGACATTTGTTAGTCTTGTCGTGTGTGTTTGTTTTTACTTACATTTGCTTTAGTGTATCCGTGTTTGTCAATTGTGGATTGAGTGGATGGCAGGGTTGTGGGTGGCACCACCCTTATCCCAACCACTATTACCAAACACCATCCATCCATAGTCCACCCCCTCCATCCTTACTACCCCCCCCCCTCCTATCATAAACAACCCCTACCATTAGCCGCACACCCCTCAACTCCCATCATCCACACACCCATCAACTCCCATCATAAACATACCCCTCCCTTTATCCACACACACCTACGCTCATCCACTCACCCCTCCTCTTACACACCTCTCCAATCATGCACACACCACTCCAACACTCCTAATCCACACACACCCAGCCATTCCCATCACACACCCCTCCCCTCATCCACTACCATTACACCAACCCCAACATACACATCCCCCTCCCTTCAGCCACACAACCATACACTCACATCTTCAACGCACACCGACGCTTATCCACTCACCCCTCATCCACACCCCTATGCCCATCCACACACCCCTACCAACATCCACAGCCCCTGCAATACACAGCCCACACAATGCACCATGTCTCCGTGACAAAGTAATTGAAATTTTAAAAATAAGATAACACACACGACACGAGCATTAAAAATGTTTCGTAAAGTTTCACTTGATAATAACGTTATCGCTGATGGACATCACACACTTCACCAGTGCATTTATGATAAAATTTGAAAAGCTAAACAAGGCTTTCAAGCCAACTTACTAATTGAGAAGGTGTGAAGGAGTTACAGCGAGGCGTTGCAGGCAAGTCCACAGTGACTATAGGCTGTGCCAATTTGACACATGCAAAAAGTATAAAAGGGTTTAGTAAGGCCAAATGGACACCATCAGCTATCTTAGATTGATGGTGTAGTGCGGACTTTTAAAAATATTCACTACATAACACACATAAAGTAATTAACCAACTTATTAAAGTGTAATATGTTATTGACTTGCCCCCTTCACCGTGTCAACAGAACCACGTTATTGTACTGCACTATATTCACCAGATGCCTGTACAACCCGTCCGTTATCTTGGGGACAATAAGGGCATATTCGTGATGTCAACCACACCGCAACTTTGGTCACACAGCTGGTCAACTGCAATTGTTCGAGCATAAATAAACTCAGCCAATGGCTGATAAGCATCTTATGATGAGTAAAAGGAGGGTGGGGTGGTGGAGAGGGAGGGTGGTGCAATCTGTCCACCATCCAGAATATTAGGTCTTAGTCCCCAAAATGACAGGTGGGGTGTACACACATCAGTTGAGTATTCACACATTGACCATCACTGACTGCTATTGGTTTAACACATATATATCTTATAGTGTTCTGTCTATCCATGGTTCAAAAATGATTTAGAGTATGTAAAAAGAATATATTTAAAATAGAAAAATGTTTACTTTTTCAAATGTATACTATCTTCCTAATTTTTTATAAATTATATACTTTAAAATAGGTTTAGCCAACAAGTAGGATACCGGAAGACATTATTAGGTTGCCAAGTGGCATATTGCCAATACATGGCTGATTGTAGCAAATCACAACAGTTCAAGTTATGGGACAAATTGCATGTATTGCAACAGCTGAACCTCTAACAAGTAATTTATAAGAGGAAATAGAGGACCGACATTCAGGGGTATATTCACAGTGGCATTTCATTATTACTTTTACCAGTTGACTCAAAAACAATAAATTTCCTTTCTGCGATAAAATCAGTATTATCCAATTGACCCGATTGGTCTATGTTGGAGAAATAATAATTAGATAAACCACCCGTGCAGGGTTGACAGGATCCAGACCCCCGCTACAGCACCCTGTAGTCACCTGATCACGCCGGGTGACGCTTCTTGAGATGGTTGGGTCACGGAGATCTTAGCCGCTGCAGCCCAGGCCAGGCCTAGCGCTGAGAGATGAGTCTAATGCTCATAGAGAATGACGGAGCACTGGACTCTCCTGTCATTTTCTCTCTGAGCGTTGCACTCATCTCTCAGCGTGCGGGCTGGGCTACAGTGGCTGAGATCGGTGACCCGACAACAAAAATAATGCGTGACCCGGTGGGATCAGGTGAGTATAGGTGGCTGTAGATGGCGATCGGGAGCCTCTCACCCCGGCACGTAGGAAGACATAGGTTCGCTTTAAAAAGCTGCACTACTGCTTTCAAAGCAGCTATCCAAAAGGTCCAAGCTGTTAGGAGGGTGACAACTCTTTTTACAGAGTCCAAAATAACACAAAATAGATTTTAAATGAAATGTTCAGCTCACATTTCCCTAAAACGGGACAAATGTTTTTCCAAGAGAAATTTCTTATCAGGCATTGGTTTGCTAGCAATGTTTTTAGGAGCAGTTTCATTTTTAGAATCCCATTCAAAACTCACAGATCCTTCAGCCATTGATACTATTCCATTGATTATGTGAGGTAAATGATCCAAATTTCTTTCCTCAAAGATTTTTTGCACTATCCAATCTTTCTTGGCTTTACTATATGTAAAACGATGTCTGGGCATATTTGTTTCTACGCCAATTTTTTTTTTGGCTGTTGCTTGCTGTCTATTTACATTATTGTTATGCTCCAAAGCAGAGAGCTGGGTCCGTGCAATCATACCATTAACAGAGAAATGGTTTCTCTTTGAACGATATTTCAGCATGCTTGAATGAAATGATTCTAGATCACCGGTATGGAAGAAATGAGTTAGATGTCTAATATCTTTGATAAATGCTGGGTTTAATACTATAGTTTTAAAAGCATTGTAGGCTGTGGAACCCACTGTTAGCCACTTTCGTCTACGTTCGACTGTGTCAGTCAAAGTGTCATGTTCACATGCCGAATAATGTTCAGCACCTTCCCAAGAGTGTTGGTTTATCACATGAAAAGTAATGGATTTCCATTTTTCCACTAGCACATCTGGATTCCGATTACACGTTTGTGAGCACCACCAAAGATGGTCCTTGGTGGCGTTTACCCAACGTGCTAGAATTTTACAGTCTTGACGCTTACTAGCACTGAGTAACTTAGATCCAATAGATTTGGCACAATGCCAGACATCAAATTGTTGTATAATACTTGGATACTGCTCACGAATAATTTTTCTAATGCTAACGTGGCGGTCAGTGCATATCACACGAATATTTAAATCACTGCTAAGTCGATCTATACACTGAACAAAGGCTTTTTTTTCCAAAGAAACAGATGATATATTTTGGCTAACCTGTTCTACTTGAAAGTCAAGAATTTTTTTGGAATTTAAATCCATGACTGTATAGGTACAGTACTTCGCACAGAAACCAGGTGAGTCACATTGACCATCACCGGCGACTGCTACAGGTTTACCCGAAATATGTCTTATACTGTTTTGTCTATCAACTGTCCAAAAATGATTAATTGTTGGAAACAAAAATCGACTTTGATTGGAAAAATGTTTAGTTTTACCAATGGATACAATTCCAAAAATCTTTAAAAAATTTGATACTTTTAGATAGGTGGAGCCACTCAGGAGGATAGCTGTGGACATCAGTAGGTTTCCAAGTGGCATATTGCCAATACAGGGCTGACTGTCCCATAACTTGAAATGGTGTGATTTGCTACAATTTGCATGTATTGCTACAGCTGAACCTCTAACAACTAATTTATAAGAGGAAATAGAGGACTGACATTCTGGGGTATATTCACAGTGGCATTTCAGTATTAGTTTTTTCAGTTGACTCTCAAAAACAATAAATTTCCTTTCCGCAATAAAATCACTATTATGTAATTGACTAGATGGATTTTGCTCTGTGTTAGACAAATCAGATTCGGAAACAGTAAAGTATTCATTAGCCATCAGTGTTCGCTCAAATAAATTTTCGTCCTCCTCCGAAGGTAAGTAGCTACTATCATAATTTTTTTTTTTGGAAGCAGAATTGTCTATTTCTGAGTCAGAGCTAACTAAAAGTCCTGTGAAGGATGGAGATTTAAAAATAGGTGAGATAGGACAATCAAAATGAGGTGTCTTTTGTAAAGAATTGATAACTGAAGAATTGACTTCAGTATCTAGGTTCACACCTGATAAATTTTTCACAGGTGTGCAAGTATGTAATTCATTGTTTTGAACTAATGCAATAGTTTTTGGTTTGGTTAACGGTGGTAAGTTTACTAGGTTACACTGAATTCCAATGTCGTGTGTAAAATGATTATAGAACACTTGAATTTTTTTATGTTTTTTTCCCAAAAATGGTTCAGTTTTAGTAAATACATTTTTTACGTTGACTTTGGCTGTAGTACAGTCTTTTACTGGCTTAGCCGCCACAATTTTTTTTTTTGGATTACTTTTTAAAGGTATATTCAACAACAAGGGCTGGGTGTCATTAACAGTCGAAGCTTTACCATATTCCTTTTCAGCATTTCTGAACAATTTAGCCGCCTCCGGAGCTAAATTAACACCATATACTACTTCAGTTACTGAGTAGTTATGATCATAGGAAAAAGAAGATTTTGTTGGGCATGTGTACTGATCTACATTCTTAGATACTTTTATTCGCTCATTTGAGACACTAGACACTGTATTAAAAATTGTAGGCCGAGAACCTTTTTTTAGTACACGAGCTTTTTTTCGGTTGTCATAACATTGCTCTGTAAAATGACGTGAACATATCCGATATATACCTTTCTTGCTATTTGAAATGCGCTCAGCTGTATCATTGATATTTTCAAACTCATTCGGAATGGCTATCAGCCACTGCAAAACCATTTCTTTATCGTGTGGAAAAGCATGCATAGTCGTATAACATTCACTAGGTATCCATTTGGTTTTACATCCTTTCACAAAGCATGTGGGCATTTTCAAGGCCTAGAGGAATTAAAAATAAAATATAATTAAATAAAAAAATTTTAAGTTTTTTTTTAGTCAAGCGTAACTGTCATATTTTTATTTATTGAATAAATCTGTAGTATAAGCGATCTCCGAGCCTCCCTCCCGACTTCTTATCTGTGCATTATCAGGCAAACACGTCTTCATTACAGAGAAGCCAGTGAAGACAGGCTCTGCTCTCTCCATTGCAATCTTTCAGTGTAAATGCACCCAAATAAGTTTAAAAAAAAAAAAAGTAAAATTATCGTTAAACCCCATGGCAGTCGCAGGCACGATTATTGACCCACAGCGTTAATTATGGTTCTGCATCAACGTTAAAATCACGGCAGCATCTACTCAAACTCATTATCGCTGATGAGATCGAACGCCAGAAATCTACATAGAGAATCGATTGTAAAGCGTGCCTTACTATAACAGAATTCAGAAGAGGAGTCATTGCGCACGGTTAGAGCTGCGCCACAGGACTATGAACAGCTGTGGTGAGTATACAAGAAAAGAACCTGGTGGGGGCTGCATTTGGCTTCTCTTTTTTAATTATCTGTAAATTGGGACTTACTTTACAAAACTCGATACTTCAGACACAATATAGGAATGTTGGCATCTGTTGCAGCCAATATACGTTGTTATTCGACAATTGCGCAAACCTGAAAATTAGATAGAAATAGTAAATAATGAGAAACAACTATTACTATTTATAAAAGAGTAGTATTACTATAAAAAGAAAAAGTTTATAAAAAATAGATGTTCACAAAAAACAACCGGTTAATGTACATCCAATAATGGGATATACATTTTTTGAAATATATGAAAAAAAAAAAAATTGTCTCAATTCAACATACAAAGGCAGAAATGCCGGTGTAGAGCTTTCTTTTAGTCACGTTGATCATAGAAGCAATATGCATTTGGACTGGTCATACTACCATTACTTTTTTAGGGCTGGTTCACACTACGGAATTCTCGCGGACAATGTCCGCGGAATTCCGCTGTCTGTCCGCCCGCACATCTGGGCGCTTTTCCGCCGGCTCCATAGACACCATTCTATGGGCCGGCGTATTCCGCTATACGCTGAAAGAAGTGTCATGTCACTTCTTTCAGCGGATCGCGGAATACGCCGGCTCATAGAATGGTGTCTATGGAGCCGGCGGAAAAGCGCGTGCCCGAGAGGGCGGACAGCTGACGGAATTCCGCGGACATTGTCCGCGAGAATTCCGTAGTGTGAACCAGCCCTTATCTATAACTTTGTTAAAAATATTTTAAATTATACACATTCTCTACACCAAAAACTTTTACAATAAAAGTCAAATAAACAGGCTGAAGCACTGGAGGCAAGCAGACTTACCCTTAGTGGGAGAAAACCATTACCCCTCTATGATAGTGTTTCATTGATAGTAACGTAGTCGCGTAACGGAGGAGCTTGGGTTTACGCGCAATAAGGGTGTGTTGAACCGCCTCCAGTGCTTTAGCCTGGCCATGCTAGTAATGTCACTTCAAATCAATTCCATACTTACTGGTCAAAAATTTTTTTAGGTTTAGACCCTCTTTAAATCGGCGTGCACATATAAAGTACCTCCGGAAGAAAATTAGATAAGATCGCACTGGAATTTAAATCAGTTGGTGCAGCTAAAGGTAAAAACTTTTGAAAGGAAAAAAAAAAAGATCACATGGTTAATAACTATCTTTTAAAGCATGTACAGTAAATAAG
>NW_027208571.1:37500-53724 GCF_027789765.1 Dendropsophus ebraccatus
TTATACCCAGAACCACTTTGGGCCAGGCTGGACTCTCTTGGATGTGATGCGGGGGAACCCTCTCTGTGTATTATCAATGTGAGATCAGTGGCCCAAACTCATTTAACCCTTTGAAAACACCTGTTACTTATTCAAATTAGGAAAAAAATGCCAATCTGCCCACTTTGATGCCAGTTTTTATACCCAGAACCACCTTGGGCCAGGCTGGACTCTCTTGGATGTGATGCGGGGGATGCCTCTCTGTATATTATCAGTGTGAGATCAGTGGCCCAAACTCATTTAACCCTTTGAAAACACCTGTTACTTATTCAAATTAGGAAAAAAATGGCTATGTGCCCACTTTGATGCCAGTTTTTATACCCAGAACCACTTTGGGCCAGGCTGGACTCTCTTGGATGTGATGCGGGGCATCCCTCTCTGTGTAATATGAATGTGAGATCCGTGGCCCAAACTCATTTAACCCTTTGAAAACAGCTGTTACTTATTCAAATTAGGAAAAGATGCCAATCTGCCCATTTTGATGCCAGTTTTTATACCCAGAACCACTTTGGGCCAGGCTGGACTCTCTTGGATGTGATGCGGGGCATCCCTCTCTGTGTATTATCAGTGTGAGATCAGTGGCCCAAACTCATTTAACCCTTTGAAAACACCTGTTACTTATTCAAAATAGGACAAAAATGCCCATCTGCCCACTTTGATGCCAGTGTTTATACCCAGAACCACTTTGGGCCAGGCTGGACTCTCTTGGATGTGATGCGGGGGATCCCTCTCTGTGTATTATCAGTGTGAGATCAGTGGCCCAAACTCATTTAACCCTTTGAAAACACCTGTTACTTATTCAAATTAGGAAAAAAATGCCAATCTGCCCATTTTGATGCCAGTTTTTATACCCAGGACCACCTTGGGCCAGGCTGGACTCTCTTGGATGTGATGCGGGGGATGCCTCTCTGTATATTATCAGTGTGAGATCAGTGGCCCAAACTCATTTAACCCTTTGAAAACACCTGTTACTTATTCAAATTAGGAAAAAAATGGCTATGTGCCCACTTTGATGCCAGTTTTTATACCCAGAACCACTTTGGGCCAGGCTGGACTCTGTTGGATGTGATGCGGGGAATCCCTCTCTGTGTATTATCAGTGTGAGATCAGTGGCCCAAACTCATTTAACCCTTTGAAAACAGCTGTTACTTATTCAAATTAGGAAAAGATGCCAATCTGCCCACTTTGATGCCAGTTTTTATACCCAGAACGACTTTGGGCCAGGCTGGACTCTCTTGGATGTGATGCGGGGCATGCCTATCTGTATATTATCACTGTGAGATCAGTGGCCCAAACTCATTTAACCCTTTGAAAATAGCTGTTACTTATTCAAATCATGAAAAATGGCTATGTGCCCACTTTGATGCCAGTTTTTATACCCAGAACCACTTTGGGCCAGGCTGGACTCTCTTGGATGTGATGCGGGGCATCCCTCTCTGTGTATTATCAGTGTGAGATCAGTGGCCCAAACTCATTTAACCCTTTGAAAACACCTGTTACTTATTCAAAATAGGACAAAAATGCCCATCTGCCCACTTTGATGCCAGTGTTTATACCCAGAACCACTTTGGGCCAGGCTGGACTCTCTTGGATGTGATGTGGGGGATCCCTCTCTGTGTATTATCAGTGTGAGATCAGTGGCCCAAACTCATTTAACCCTTTGAAAACACCTGTTACTTATTCAAATTAGGAAAAAAAATGCCAATCTGCCCATTTTGATGCCAGTTTTTATACCCAGAACCACCTTGGGCCAGGCTGGACTCTCTTGGATGTGATGCGGGGGATGCCTCTCTGTATATTATCAGTGTGAGATCAGTGGCCCAAACTCATTTAACCCTTTGAAAACACCTGTTACTTATTCAAATTAGGAAAAAAATGCCAATCTGCCCACTTTGATGCCAGTTTTTATACCCAGAACCACTTTGGGCCAGGCTGGACTCTCTTGGATGTGATGCGGGGCATCCCTCTCTGTGTATTGTCAGTGTGAGATCAGTGGCCCAAACTTATTTAACCCTTTGAAAACACCTGTTACTTATTCAAAATAGGAAAAAAATGCCCATCTGCCCACTTTGATGCCAGTTTTTATACCCAGAACCACCTTGGGCCAGGCTGGACTCTCTTGGATGTGATGCGGGGGATGCCTCTCTGTATATTATCAGTGTGAGATCAGTGGCCCAAACTCATTTAACCCTTTGAAAACACCTGTTACTTATTCAAATTAGGAAAAAAAATGCCAATCTGCCCACTTTGATGCCAGTTTTTATACCCAGAACCACTTTGGGCCAGGCTGGACTCTCTTGGATGTGATGCGGGGCATCCCTCTCTGTGTATTATCAGTGTGAGATCAGTGGCCCAAACTCATTTAACCCTTTGAAAACACCTGTTACTTATTCAAAATAGGACAAAAATGCCCATCTGCCCACTTTGATGCCAGTGTTTATACCCAGAACCACTTTGGGCCAGGCTGGACTCTCTTGGATGTGATGCGGGGGATCCCTCTCTGTGTATTATCAGTGTGAGATCAGTGGCCCAAACTCATTTAACCCTTTGAAAACACCTGTTACTTATTCAAATTAGGAAAAAAATGCCAATCTGCCCATTTTGATGCCAGTTTTTATACCCAGGACCACCTTGGGCCAGGCTGGACTCTCTTGGATGTGATGCGGGGGATGCCTCTCTGTATATTATCAGTGTGAGATCAGTGGCCCAAACTCATTTAACCCTTTGAAAACACCTGTTACTTATTCAAATTAGGAAAAAAATGGCTATGTGCCCACTTTGATGCCAGTTTTTATACCCAGAACCACTTTGGGCCAGGCTGGACTCTGTTGGATGTGATGCGGGGAATCCCTCTCTGTGTATTATCAGTGTGAGATCAGTGGCCCAAACTCATTTAACCCTTTGAAAACAGCTGTTACTTATTCAAATTAGGAAAAGATGCCAATCTGCCCACTTTGATGCCAGTTTTTATACCCAGAACGACTTTGGGCCAGGCTGGACTCTCTTGGATGTGATGCGGGGCATGCCTATCTGTATATTATCAGTGTGAGATCAGTGGCCCAAACTCATTTAACCCTTTGAAAATAGCTGTTACTTATTCAAATCATGAAAAATGGCTATGTGCCCACTTTGATGCCAGTTTTTATACCCAGAACCACTTTGGGCCAGGCTGGACTCTCTTGGATGTGATGCGGGGCATCCCTCTCTGTGTATTATCAGTGTGAGATCAGTGGCCCAAACTCATTTAACCCTTTGAAAACACCTGTTACTTATTCAAAATAGGACAAAAATGCCCATCTGCCCACTTTGATGCCAGTGTTTATACCCAGAACCACTTTGGGCCAGGCTGGACTCTCTTGGATGTGATGTGGGGGATCCCTCTCTGTGTATTATCAGTGTGAGATCAGTGGCCCAAACTCATTTAACCCTTTGAAAACACCTGTTACTTATTCAAATTAGGAAAAAAAAATGCCAATCTGCCCATTTTGATGCCAGTTTTTATACCCAGAACCACCTTGGGCCAGGCTGGACTCTCTTGGATGTGATGCGGGGGATGCCTCTCTGTATATTATCAGTGTGAGATCAGTGGCCCAAACTCATTTAACCCTTTGAAAACACCTGTTACTTATTCAAATTAGGAAAAAAATGCCAATCTGCCCACTTTGATGCCAGTTTTTATACCCAGAACCACTTTGGGCCAGGCTGGACTCTCTTGGATGTGATGCGGGGCATCCCTCTCTGTGTATTGTCAGTGTGAGATCAGTGGCCCAAACTTATTTAACCCTTTGAAAACACCTGTTACTTATTCAAAATAGGAAAAAAATGCCCATCTGCCCACTTTGATGCCAGTTTTTATACCCAGAACCACCTTGGGCCAGGCTGGACTCTCTTGGATGTGATGCGGGGGATGCCTCTCTGTATATTATCAGTGTGAGATCAGTGGCCCAAACTCATTTAACCCTTTGAAAACACCTGTTACTTATTCAAATTAGGAAAAAAATGCCAATCTGCCCACTTTGATGCCAGTTTTTATACCCAGAACCACTTTGGGCCAGGCTGGACTCTCTTGGATGTGATGCGGGGCATCCCTCTCTGTGTATTGTCAGTGTGAGATCAGTGGCCCAAACTTATTTAACCCTTTGAAAACACCTGTTACTTATTCAAAATAGGAAAAAAATGCCCATCTGCCCACTTTGATGCCAGTTTTTATACCCAGAACCACTTTGGGCCAGGCTGGACTCTCTTGGATGTGATGCGGGGCATGCCTATCTGTGCTTACGTAGTGTGAGATCAGTGGCCCAAACTCATTTAACCCTTTGAAAACACCTGTTACTTATTCAAATCAGGAAAAAATGCCAATCTGCCCACTTTGATGCCAGTTTTTATACCCAGAACCACTTTGGGCCAGGCTGGACTCTCTTGGATGTGATGCGCGGCATCCCTCTCTGTGTATTATGAGTGTGAGATCAGTGGCCCAAACTCATTTAACCCTTTGAAAATAGCTGTTACTTATTCAAATCATGAAAAATGCCTATGTGCCCACTTTGATGCCAGTTTTTATACCCAGAACCACTTTGGGCCAGGCTGGACTCTCTTGGATGTGATGCGGGGCATCCCTTTCTGTGTATTATCAGTGTGAGATCAGTGGCCCAAACTCATTTAACCCTTTGAAAACACCTGTTACTTATTCAAAATAGGACAAAAATGCCCATCTGCCCACTTTGATGCCAGTTTTTATACCCAGAACCAGTTTGGGCCAGGCTGGACTCTCTTGGATGTGATGCGGGGCATGCCTATCTGTGTGTACGTAGTGTGAGATCAGTGGCCCAAACTCATTTAACCCTTTGAAAACACCTGTTACTTATTCAAATCATGAAAAATGGCTATGTGCCCACTTTGATGCCAGTTTTTATACCCAGAACCACTTTGGGCCAGGCTGGACTCTCTTGGATGTGATGCAGGGCATCCCTCTCTGTGTATTATCAGTGTGAGATCAGTGGCCCAAACTCATTTAACCCTTTGAAAACACCTGTTACTTATTCAAATCAGGAAAATATGCCAATCTGCCAACTTTGATGCCAGTTTTTATACCCAGAACCACTTTGGGCCAGGCTGGACTCTCTTGGGTATGATGCGGGGCATCCCTCTCTGTGTATTATCAGTGTGAGATCAGTGGCCCAAAGTCAATTTTATTTTTAAATAATAATTTTGTGGTTTTACTTTCATGCCCATTTTTATGCCAACCGTGGGGTCTTTTTTGCCATTTTTATCACCAGTCCTCTCAGGGCCCCTCACTTACGGTAGGGTATGAATATTATTCATTTTCTGTAAGAATAATAGCTAAAACAGGAAAAGAAAAATCCTCTGAATAAGAAACTGCCGAATAAGAAACCAACTTCAGCCCCGAATAAGAAACTGGCCGAATAAGAAACCAACTTCAGCCTCGTGAAAAAAAGTCATTATTTTGAGGCTTAGAAGTCATTTCTGCAATTCCCATAGAAAATCAACGGCGTCTCTAATTTAATTGTGTGGAGCGCATATCAGGTGGGTTTTCTCTGCCGGCTTAAGAGATACACGTGAAACTAAAGCCGATCCTGGGTGCCTAGGGTGCCTGTCATCCAATCCGCACTGAATTTCATTTCTAGCACATAGCCAAAAAATCGCCCCATTGACTTACATTGGAGTGCAGAAAAGGTCATTTTTTCTCGGTCCCTTTAAGAGGTAGGAGTTAAACAAGCTTAGGTCTGCGGTGCCCAGGGGGGACCCCATCCAGCCCACACTGAGTTTCATTCCTACCACCTTAGGAAAAAAAGTCATTATTTTGAGGCTTAAAAGACATTTCTGCAATTCCCATAGAAAATCTATGGCGTCTCTATTCAATTGTGTGGAGCGCATATCAGGTGGATTTTCTCTGCCGGCTTAAGAGATACACGTGAAACTAAAGCCGATCCTGGGTGCCTAGGGTGCCTGTCATCCAATCCGCACTGAATTTCATTTCTAGCACATAGCCAAAAAATCGCCCCATTGACTTACATTGGAGTGCAGAAAAGGTCATTTTTTCTCGGTCCCTTTAAGAGGTAGGAGTTAAACAAGCTTAGGTCTGCGGTGCCCAGGGGGGACCCCATCCAGCCCGCACTGATTTTCATTCCTACCACCTTAGGAAAAAAAGTCATTATTTTGAGGCTTAGAAGTCATTTCTGCAATTCCCATAGAAAATCAACGGCGTCTCTAATTCAATTGTGTGGAGCGCATATCAGGTGGGTTTTCTCTGCCGGCTTAAGAGATACACGTGAAACTAAAGCCGATCCTGGGTGCCTAGGGTGCCTGTCATCCAATCCGCACTGAATTTCATTTCTAGCACATAGCCAAAAAATCGCCCCATTGACTTACATTGGAGTGCAGAAAAGGTCATTTTTTCTCGGTCCCTTTAAGAGGTAGGAGTTAAACAAGCTTAGGTCTGCGGTGCCCAGGGGGGACCCCATCCAGCCCGCACTGAGTTTCATTCCTACCACCTAAGGAAAAAAAGTCATTATTTTGAGGCTTAGAAGTCATTTCTGCAATTCCCATAGAAAATCAACGGCGTCTCTAATTTAATTGTGTGGAGCGCATATCAGGTGGGTTTTCTCTGCCGGCTTAAGAGATACACGTGAAACTAAAGCCGATCCTGGGTGCCTAGGGTGCCTGTCATCCAATCCGCACTGAATTTCATTTCTAGCACATAGCCAAAAAATCGCCCCATTGACTTACATTGGAGTGCAGAAAAGGTCATTTTTTCTCGGTCCCTTTAAGAGGTAGGAGTTAAACAAGCTTAGGTCTGCGGTGCCCAGGGGGGACCCCATCCAGCCCACACTGAGTTTCATTCCTACCACCTTAGGAAAAAAAAAGTCATTATTTTGAGGCTTAGAAGTCATTTCTGCAATTCCCATAGAAAATCAATGGCGTCTCTATTCAATTGTGTGGAGCGCATATCAGGTGGATTTTCTCTGCCGGCTTAAGAGATACACGTGAAACTAAAGCCGATCCTGGGTGCCTAGGGTGCCTGTCATCCAATCCGCACTGAATTTCATTTCTAGCACATAGCCAAAAAATCGCCCCATTGACTTACATTGGAGTGCAGAAAATGTCATTTTTTCTCGGTCCCTTTAAGAGGTAGGAGTTAAACAAGCTTAGGTCTGCGGTGCCCAAGGGGGACCCCATCCAGCCCGCACTGAGTTTCATTCCTACCACCTTAGGAAAAAAAGTCATTATTTTGAGGCTTAGAAGTCATTTCTGCAATTCCCATAGAAAATCAACGGCGTCTCTAATTCAATTGTGTGGAGCGCATATCAGGTGGGTTTTCTCTGCCGGCTTAAGAGATACACGTGAAACTAAAGCCGATCCTGGGTGCCTAGGGTGCCTGTCATCCAATCCGCACTGAATTTCATTTCTAGCACATAGCCAAAAAATCGCCCCATTGACTTACATTGGAGTGCAGAAAAGGTCATTTTTTCTCGGTCCCTTTAAGAGGTAGGAGTTAAACAAGCTTAGGTCTGCGGTGCCCAGGGGGGACCCCATCCAGCCCACACTGAGTTTCATTCCTACCACCTTAGGAAAAAAAGTCATTATTTTGAGGCTTAGAAGTCATTTCTGTAATTCCCATAGAAAATCAATGGCGTCTCTATTCAATTGTGTGGAGCGCATATCAGGTGGATTTTCTCTGCCGGCTTAAGAGATACACGTGAAACTAAAGCCGATCCTGGGTGCCTAGGGTGACTGTCATCCAATCCGCACTGAATTTCATTTCTAGCACATAGCCAAAAAATCGCCCCATTGACTTACATTGGAGTGCAGAAAAGGTCATTTTTTCTCGGTCCCTTTAAGAGGTAGGAGTTAAACAAGCTTAGGTCTGGGGTGCCCAGGGGGGACCCCATCCAGCCCACACTGAGTTTCATTCCTACCACCTTAGGAAAAAAAGTCATTATTTTGAGGCTTAGAAGTCATTTCTGCAATTCCCATAGAAAATCAATGGCGTCTCTATTCAATTGTGTGGAGCGCATATCAGGTGGATTTTCTCTGCCGGCTTAAGAGATACACGTGAAACTAAAGCCGATCCTGGGTGCCTAGGGTGCCTGTCATCCAATCCGCACTGAATTTCATTTCTAGCACATAGCCAAAAAATCGCCCCATTGACTTACATTGGAGTGCAGAAAAGGTCATTTTTTCTCGGTCCCTTTAAGAGGTAGGAGTTAAACAAGCTTAGGTCTGCGGTGCCCAAGGGGGACCCCATCCAGCCCGCACTGAGTTTCATTCCTACCACCTTAGGAAAAAAAGTCATTATTTTGAGGCTTAGAAGTCATTTCTGCAATTCCCATAGAAAATCAACGGCGTCTCTAATTCAATTGTGTGGAGCGCATATCAGGTGGGTTTTCTCTGCCGGCTTAAGAGATACACGTGAAACTAAAGCCGATCCTGGGTGCCTAGGGTGCCTGTCATCCAATCCGCACCGAATTTCATTTCTAGCACATAGCCAAAAAATCGCCCCATTGACTTACATTGGAGTGCAGAAAAGGTCATTTTTTCTCGGTCCCTTTAAGAGGTAGGAGTTAAACAAGCTTAGGTCTGCGGTGCCCAGGGGGGACCCCATCCAGCCCACACTGAGTTTCATTCCTACCACCTTAGGAAAAAAAGTCATTATTTTGAGGCTTAGAAGTCATTTCTGCAATTCCCATAGAAAATCAATGGCGTCTCTATTCAATTGTGTGGAGCGCATATCAGGTGGATTTTCTCTGCCGCCTTAAGAGATACACGTGAAACTAAAGCCGATCCTGGGTGCCTAGGGTGCCTGTCATCCAATCCGCACTGAATTTCATTTCTAGCACATAGCCAAAAAATCGCCCCATTGACTTACATTGGAGTGCAGAAAAGGTCATTTTTTTCTCGGTCCCTTTAAGAGGTAGGAGTTAAACAAGCTTAGGTCTGCGGTGCCCAGGGGGGACCCCATCCAGCCCACACTGAGTTTCATTCCTACCACCTTAGGAAAAAAAGTCATTATTTTGAGGCTTAGAAGTCATTTCTGCAATTCCCATAGAAAATCAATGGCGTCTCTATTCAATTGTGTGGAGCGCATATCAGGTGGATTTTCTCTGCCGGCTTAAGAGATACACGTGAAACTAAAGCCGATCCTGGGTGCCTAGGGTGCCTGTCATCCAATCCGCACTGAATTTCATTTCTAGCACATAGCCAAAAAATCGCCCCATTGACTTACATTGGAGTGCAGAAAAGGTCATTTTTTTCTCGGTCCCTTTAAGAGGTAGGAGTTAAACAAGCTTAGGTCTGCGGTGCCCAGGGGGGACCCCATCCAGCCCGCACTGAGTTTCATTCCTACCACCTTAGGAAAAAAAGTCATTATTTTGAGGCTTAGAAGTCATTTCTGCAATTCCCATAGAAAATCAACGGCGTCTCTAATTCAATTGTGTGGAGCGCATATCAGGTGGGTTTTCTCTGCCGGCTTAAGAGATACACGTGAAACTAAAGCTGATCCTGGGTGCCTAGGGTGCCTGTCATCCAATCCGCACTGAATTTCATTTCTAGCACATAGCCAAAAAATCGCCCCATTGACTTACATTGGAGTGCAGAAAAGGTCATTTTTTCTCGGTCCCTTTAAGAGGTAGGAGTTAAACAAGCTTAGGTCTGCGGTGCCCAGGGGGGACCCCATCCAGCCCACACTGAGTTTCATTCCTACCACCTTAGGAAAAAAAAGTCATTATTTTGAGGCTTAGAAGACATTTCTGCAATTCCATAGAAAATCAATGGCGTCTCTATTCAATTGTGTGGAGCGCATATCAGGTGGATTTTCTCTGCCGGCTTAAGAGATACACGTGAAACTAAAGCCGATCCTGGGTGCCTAGGGTGCCTGTCATCCAATCCGCACTGAATTTCATTTCTAGCACATAGCCAAAAAAATCGCCCCATTGACTTACATTGGAGTGCAGAAAAGGTCATTTTTTCTCGGTCCCTTTAAGAGGTAGGAGTTAAACAAGCTTAGGTCTGCGGTGCCCAAGGGGGACCCCATCCAGCCCGCACTGAGTTTCATTCCTACCACCTTAGGAAAAAAAGTCATTATTTTGAGGCTTAGAAGTCATTTCTGCAATTCCCATAGAAAATCAACGGCGTCTCTAATTCAATTGTGTGGAGCGCATATCAGGTGAATTTTCTCTGCCGGCTTAAGAGATACACGTGAAACTAAAGCCGATCCTGGGTGCCTAGGGTGCCTGTCATCCAATCCGCACTGAATTTCATTTCTAGCACATAGCCAAAAAATCGCCCCATTGACTTACATTGGAGTGCAGAAAAGGTCATTTTTTCTCGGTCCCTTTAAGAGGTAGGAGTTAAACAAGCTTAGGTCTGCGGTGCCCAGGGGGGACCCCATCCAGCCCACACTGAGTTTCATTCCTACCACCTTAGGAAAAAAAGTCATTATTTTGAGGCTTAGAAGTCATTTCTGCAATTCCCATAGAAAATCAATGGCGTCTCTATTCAATTGTGTGGAGCGCATATCAGGTGGATTTTCTCTGCCGCCTTAAGAGATACACGTGAAACTAAAGCCGATCCTGGGTGCCTAGGGTGCCTGTCATCCAATCCGCACTGAATTTCATTTCTAGCACATAGCCAAAAAATCGCCCCATTGACTTACATTGGAGTGCAGAAAAGGTCATTTTTTCTCGGTCCCTTTAAGAGGTAGGAGTTAAACAAGCTTAGGTCTGCGGTGCCCAGGGGGGACCCCATCCAGCCCACACTGAGTTTCATTCCTACCACCTTAGGAAAAAAAGTCATTATTTTGAGGCTTAGAAGTCATTTCTGCAATTCCCATAGAAAATCAATGGCGTCTCTATTCAATTGTGTGGAGCGCATATCAGGTGGATTTTCTCTGCCGGCTTAAGAGATACACGTGAAACTAAAGCCGATCCTGGGTGCCTAGGGTGCCTGTCATCCAATCCGCACTGAATTTCATTTCTAGCACATAGCCAAAAAATCGCCCCATTGACTTACATTGGAGTGCAGAAAATGTCATTTTTTATCGGTCCCTTTAAGAGGTAGGAGTTAAACAAGCTTAGGTCTGCGGTGCCCAGGGGGGACCCCATCCAGCCCGCACTGAGTTTCATTCCTACCACCTTAGGAAAAAAAGTCATTATTTTGAGGCTTAGAAGTCATTTCTGCAATTCCCATAGAAAATCAATGGCGTCTCTATTCAATTGTGTGGAGCGCATATCAGGTGGATTTTCTCTGCCGCCTTAAGAGATACACGTGAAACTAAAGCCGATCCTGGGTGCCTAGGGTGCCTGTCATCCAATCCGCACTGAATTTCATTTCTAGCACATAGCCAAAAAATCGCCCCATTGACTTACATTGGAGTGCAGAAAAGGTCATTTTTTCTCGGTCCCTTTAAGAGGTAGGAGTTAAACAAGCTTAGGTCTGCGGTGCCCAGGGGGGACCCCATCCAGCCCACACTGAGTTTCATTCCTACCACCTTAGGAAAAAAAGTCATTATTTTGAGGCTTAGAAGTCATTTCTGCAATTCCCATAGAAAATCAATGGCGTCTCTATTCAATTGTGTGGAGCGCATATCAGGTGGATTTTCTCTGCCGGCTTAAGAGATACACGTGAAACTAAAGCCGATCCTGGGTGCCTAGGGTGCCTGTCATCCAATCCGCACTGAATTTCATTTCTAGCACATAGCCAAAAAATCGCCCCATTGACTTACATTGGAGTGCAGAAAATGTCATTTTTTATCGGTCCCTTTAAGAGGTAGGAGTTAAACAAGCTTAGGTCTGCGGTGCCCAGGGGGGACCCCATCCAGCCCGCACTGAGTTTCATTCCTACCACCTTAGGAAAAAAAGTCATTATTTTGAGGCTTAGAAGTCATTTCTGCAATTCCCATAGAAAATCAACGGCGTCTCTAATTCAATTGTGTGGAGCGCATATCAGGTGGGTTTTCTCTGCCGGCTTAAGAGATACACGTGAAACTAAAGCCGATCCTGGGTGCCTAGGGTGCCTGTCATCCAATCCGCACTGAATTTCATTTCTAGCACATAGCCAAAAAATCGCCCCATTGACTTACATTGGAGTGCAGAAAAGGTCATTTTTTCTCGGCCCCTTTAAGAGGTAGGAGTTAAACAAGCTTAGGTCTGCGGTGCCCAGGGGGGACCCCATCCAGCCCACACTGAGTTTCATTCCTACCACCTTAGGAAAAAAAAGTCATTATTTTGAGGCTTAGAAGTCATTTCTGCAATTCCCATAGAAAATCAATGGCGTCTCTATTCAATTGTGTGGAGCGCATATCAGGTGGATTTTCTCTGCCGGCTTAAGAGATACACGTGAAACTAAAGCCGATCCTGGGTGCCTAGGGTGCCTGTCATCCAATCCGCACTGAATTTCATTTCTAGCACATAGCCAAAAAATCGCCCCATTGACTTACATTGGAGTGCAGAAAAGGTCATTTTTTCTCGGTCCCTTTAAGAGGTAGGAGTTAAACAAGCTTAGGTCTGCGGTGCCCAGGGGGGACCCCATCCAGCCCGCACTGAGTTTCATTCCTACCACCTTAGGAAAAAAAAGTCATTATTTTGAGGCTTAGAAGTCATTTCTGCAATTCCCATAGAAAATCAATGGCGTCTCTATTCAATTGTGTGGAGCGCATATCAGGTGGATTTTCTCTGCCGCCTTAAGAGATACACGTGAAACTAAAGCCGATCCTGGGTGCCTAGGGTGCCTGTCATCCAATCCGCACTGAATTTCATTTCTAGCACATAGCCAAAAAATCGCCCCATTGACTTACATTGGAGTGCAGAAAAGGTCATTTTTTCTCGGTCCCTTTAAGAGGTAGGAGTTAAACAAGCTTAGGTCTGCGGTGCCCAGGGGGGACCCCATCCAGCCCACACTGAGTTTCATTCCTACCACCTTAGGAAAAAAAGTCATTATTTTGAGGCTTAGAAGTCATTTCTGCAATTCCCATAGAAAATCAACGGCGTCTCTAATTCAATTGTGTGGAGCGCATATCAGGTGGGTTTTCTCTGCCGGCTTAAGAGATACACGTGAAACTAAAGCCGATCCTGGGTGCCTAGGGTGCCTGTCATCCAATCCGCACTGAATTTCATTTCTAGCACATAGCCAAAAAATCGCCCCATTGACTTACATTGGAGTGCAGAAAAGGTCATTTTTCTCGGTCCCTTTAAGAGGTAGGAGTTAAACAAGCTTAGGTCTGCGGTGCCCAGGGGGGACCCCATCCAGCCCACACTGAGTTTCATTCCTACCACCTTAGGAAAAAAAGTCATTATTTTGAGGCTTAGAAGTCATTTCTGCAATTCCCATAGAAAATCAATGGCGTCTCTATTCAATTGTGTGGAGCGCATATCAGGTGGATTTTCTCTGCCGCCTTAAGAGATACACGTGAAACTAAAGCCGATCCTGGGTGCCTAGGGTGCCTGTCATCCAATCCGCACTGAATTTCATTTCTAGCACATAGCCAAAAAATGGCCCCATTGACTTACATTGGAGTGCAGAAAAGGTCATTTTTTCTCGGTCCCTTTAAGAGGTAGGAGTTAAACAAGCTTAGGTCTGCGGTGCCCAGGGGGGACCCCATCCAGCCCGCACTGAGTTTCATTCCTACCACCTTAGGAAAAAAAGTCATTATTTTGAGGCTTAGAAGTCATTTCTGCAATTCCCATAGAAAATCAATGGCGTCTCTATTCAATTGTGTGGAGCGCATATCAGGTGGATTTTCTCTGCCGCCTTAAGAGATACACGTGAAACTAAAGCCGATCCTGGGTGCCTAGGGTGCCTGTCATCCAATCCGCACTGAATTTCATTTCTAGCACATAGCCAAAAAATCGCCCCATTGACTTACATTGGAGTGCAGAAAAGGTCATTTTTTCTCGGTCCCTTTAAGAGGTAGGAGTTAAACAAGCTTAGGTCTGCGGTGCCCAGGGGGGACCCCATCCAGCCCACACTGAGTTTCATTCCTACCACCTTAGGAAAAAAAGTCATTATTTTGAGGCTTAGAAGTCATTTCTGCAATTCCCATAGAAAATCAATGGCGTCTCTATTCAATTGTGTGGAGCGCATATCAGGTGGATTTTCTCTGCCGGCTTAAGAGATACACGTGAAACTAAAGCCGATCCTGGGTGCCTAGGGTGCCTGTCATCCAATCCGCACTGAATTTCATTTCTAGCACATAGCCAAAAAATCGCCCCATTGACTTACATTGGAGTGCAGAAAAGGTCATTTTTTCTCGGTCCCCTTTAAGAGGTAGGAGTTAAACAAGCTTAGGTCTGCGGTGCCCAGGGGGGACCCCATCCAGCCCGCACTGAGTTTCATTCCTACCACCTTAGGAAAAAAAGTCATTATTTTGAGGCTTAGAAGTCATTTCTGCAATTCCCATAGAAAATCAACGGCGTCTCTAATTCAATTGTGTGGAGCGCATATCAGGTGGGTTTTCTCTGCCGGCTTAAGAGATACACGTGAAACTAAAGCCGATCCTGGGTGCCTAGGGTGCCTGTCATCCAATCCGCACTGAATTTCATTTCTAGCACATAGCCAAAAAATCGCCCCATTGACTTACATTGGAGTGCAGAAAAGGTCATTTTTTCTCGGCCCCTTTAAGAGGTAGGAGTTAAACAAGCTTAGGTCTGCGGTGCCCAGGGGGGACCCCATCCAGCCCACACTGAGTTTCATTCCTACCACCTTAGGAAAAAAAGTCATTATTTTGAGGCTTAGAAGTCATTTCTGCAATTCCCATAGAAAATCAATGGCGTCTCTATTCAATTGTGTGGAGCGCATATCAGGTGGATTTTTCTCTGCCGGCTTAAGAGATACACGTGAAACTAAAGCCGATCCTGGGTGCCTAGGGTGCCTGTCATCCAATCCGCACTGAATTTCATTTCTAGCACATAGCCAAAAAATCGCCCCATTGACTTACATTGGAGTGCAGAAAAGGTCATTTTTTCTCGGTCCCTTTAAGAGGTAGGAGTTAAACAAGCTTAGGTCTGCGGTGCCCAGGGGGGACCCCATCCAGCCCGCACTGAGTTTCATTCCTACCACCTTAGGAAAAAAAGTCATTATTTTGAGGCTTAGAAGTCATTTCTGCAATTCCCATAGAAAATCAACGGCGTCTCTATTCAATTGTGTGGAGCGCATATCAGGTGGGTTTTCTCTGCCGGCTTAAGAGATACACGTGAAACTAAAGCCGATCCTGGGTGCCTAGGGTGCCTGTCATCCAATCCGCACTGAATTTCATTTCTAGCACATAGCCAAAAAATCGCCCCATTGACTTACATTGGAGTGCAGAAAAGGTCATTTTTTCTCGGTCCCTTTAAGAGGTAGGAGTTAAACAAGCTTAGGTCTGCGGTGCCCAGGGGGGACCCCATCCAGCCCGCACTGAGTTTCATTCCTACCACCTTAGGAAAAAAAGTCATTATTTTGAGGCTTAGAAGTCATTTCTGCAATTCCCATAGAAAATCAATGGCGTCTCTATTCAATTGTGTGGAGCGCATATCAGGTGGATTTTCTCTGCCGGCTTAAGAGATACACGTGAAACTAAAGCCGATCCTGGGTGCCTAGGGTGCCTGTCATCCAATCCGCACTGAATTTCATTTCTAGCACATAGCCAAAAAATCGCCCCATTGACTTACATTGGAGTGCAGAAAAGGTCATTTTTTCTCGGTCCCTTTAAGAGGTAGGAGTTAAACAAGCTTAGGTCTGCGGTGCCCAGGGGGGACCCCATCCAGCCCGCACTGAGTTTCATTCCTACCACCTTAGGAAAAAAAGTCATTATTTTGAGGCTTAGAAGTCATTTCTGCAATTCCCATAGAAAATCAATGGAATTTTAATACTTACCCTGCCGGGAAATTCCTGTTCCTGGAGTCCGTAGGCAGCACACAAAGGGTTAAGTCTAGGATCCCTGTGCAAGGCAGAAGCGACATGCTCAGCAGTACCATAAAAAAGGTCACAATGGTATGAGGCCTGGAAATAACCACCTCACACCAGAGTTTCGTATGCAGCAAATAACTTTATATAATCTAGGAGGGCAGTGTTGTGCCTGCCTACGGACTCCAGGACAGGAACGTTCCCGTCAGTTAGTACAAATTCCTATTGTTTCCTGGGCAGTCCTACGGCAGCCCAAAGGGCCTTATAAGCAGTATAATCAACATAGGG
>NW_027208572.1:0-53727 GCF_027789765.1 Dendropsophus ebraccatus
TTTGTTTGTCAAGTCTAAATGTGCCTTAGTGTATGCTGAGGCCCCTGTGCAGCAGGAGCCCCCCAATTTTTTTTCATTTCCGCTGCATCAACAGGGGTCTAAACATGGCGTGGACCCTGTTGACCCAGCAAAATGAAAAAGAAGAGGAGTGGTTGTGGGTTATAAATTGGTGCGCATGCAAGTTTGTTTGCGCCACCATCAAATGTATAAGGTCATCAGAGAAATAGAAGTCTGAAAAAAGTCTGAAATAGAACTTTGAAAAAGTCTATTTCTCTGACGCCTGTGGGGTTAATTTGGATTCCTGCTCGTGCTACAAAGCCAGGAAACTGGGGACAGGTGGGGTCACCTGTCTGGGGGACAGGGGGTGGAATGTGGTCACCTGTTTGGTGGGCGTGGGTGAGATGGGATGACTTGTCTGGGGGGCACGGGGTGAGATGGGATGAAGATGACGAGGGGCGAGATGATGATGATGATGATAAATGGAGGAAAGAAGAATCCCCCCCCATTCATTATCACTGACTGTTTCGATGTTGGAGGCAATAAGAGCGTATGCCTCCTCCACCGAAAACACCCTGTGGGCAATTTTTATACGGGGATTAGTATATGGGGTATGTAAATGTGTAATGTAGTGTAGTGTAAAACTATTTTATGTAGCGTAGTGTAATGTAGTGTTTTTTACATTTTTTTAACAGTAAGAAAAAACCTACGCCAAAAAACGAGTTGCTAATAAATGCAGCACTTATGTGCGGTACTTATCAGCAGACAGTGGCGGTGAGATCTAGGGGGGGGGACCTTAGGCTTAAAAGGAGGAGCTGCTGATCATATGCTGATCTTATGTGCGATGCTGATCAGCACTCAGCGGTGGTAGGGCATGTAAAAAAAAAACTCTTCTTAATCGAAGGCTACTGATCAGTGTATAATACATACTGATCAGCCGCTAGGGGGCAGTAGAGCGAAGCTGGCGAAGATAGCCAAAGATAGACGACGGGAGAGCCGAAGAGTCGAAGATAGACGGCGGGAAGCCAACGGGAGCCGAAGATAGACGACGGGGAGAAGAGGACGACGTGGGACCGCCGGATCTTCGCTCTGGACGCCTGGATCAGGTGAGTATGGTGCACTACACCACACACACCTCTTCTACACCCCTCAGCTACCTAGCTGAGGGGTGCAGAACCAGGTAAAACTTTATTTTAACACATTTATCACCATGATCGGCCGGTCGGTACTAGCCGGCCAATCACAGTGATCGTGGGGGTGAAACCATCGCCATCTTTTCACAGGACACTAATGGCGATTGGTGCTGTCTCGGACAGCACCAATCTCTATTGCTTCCCGACTCACCAGGTCACCGATGACCCAGAAAGTTGAACTTTGCTGTTATTGGCTGATCTGAACTGAACAGCCAATAGAAGCGATCGTCTGCACAGGGTGTGTAAATCACCCCCCGTGCCAACGAGCAGAGATGGCCTGATATACATTATAACTGCCATCTTTACCCAATCGCTGTGTGAGTACACAGTTACAGTGCTCCTCTATGCCCCCATATATGCAATAAGGCCCAGTTTGAGCCTCCCAATAGTAGCCAGGCCCCACTTTGTTCCAATATATTATTAGGCCCCTTTGTTCCCAATATATTACAGGCCCCCATCTGTGCTTCCATATAGTAATTCTGTCTACTCTGCCTCCGTACAGTATTATGCCACTCTCTTATGCCCCCTATAGTAGTTAGGTTCCTCTGTGCACAATATAGCAGTTTGACCCTCTTTGTTCCCCATATGTCCTCTTTGTGCTCCCATATAAGCCTCCTCCTTAACCCCACATATTATTAGGCCCCCTCTGAGCCTGCATAAACTATAGGTCCCTAGTGCCTCTATATAGTATAGACCCATTGTGTGCAGCAGTCCACTTATAGTACAATCCCCTGCTGTGCAGAAATCCCTCTATAGTATAGGTCGTCATTGTCCAACAAAATCCACATAGCACAGGCCCTGTGTAGCCCCCACATAGTATATCCCCCCCATACCATGGGCCACATATAAGACCCCCTCCATGTAGCCCCCACATAGTGTAGCTCCAACATAGCATAGGCCCCTTTGTAGCTCCCAAATAGTATGGGCTCCTTAGTAGCCACCACATAGTATAGACCCCCTGTGTAGTCCCCACATAATATAGACTTCCCCTATGTAGCTCCCCCATAGTATAGGCCCTTTTGTAGCCCCCCCATAGTATAGCCCTCCCCCTGTAGCCTCCTATAGTATAGGCCCCTCTGTAGTCCCCACATAGTATAGGCCTCCCCCTGTGTAGCCCCTCATTGTATATCCCCCTGTGTAGCCCCCACGTAGTATACCCCCTTGTAGCCCCCACAAAGTATACCTCTCTGTGTAGCCCCACATAGTATAGCCCTCCCCCTGTGTAGACCCCCATAGTATAGGCACCTTTGTAGCCCCCACATAGTATATCCCGACTCTGTGTAGCCCCCACATCGTATAGCCCTCCCCCGTGTAGCCCCCACATGGTATACCCCCTGCGTAGCCCCCATATAGTATACCCCCTGTGTAGCCCCCACATAGTAAACCCCCCGTGTAGCCCCATATAGTATACCCCCTGTGTGGTCCCCCCATAGTGTAAGCCCCTATGTAGCCCCCCACATTGCAGCATGTGAAAAATAAAAAATAAAAATATGCTCACCGCTTTTTTAATCCAGCAATATCTTCTCCCTCTGGTAGCATCTGGCAGCAGATGTTACAGGTTCGGTGAGCTTCCGGCACACACCGCCTGCCACACACTGGCCCGGAAGCTCACTGCTCCACCCCTGTGGCGCCCGAACTCCTCTCATTTCCTGTTCGGTGGCTGACTGTGCCGGAAGCTCACTGAACATGTAAGCCATCCGGAAGCTGCAGTCCCCTTACTGCCTTGGGGGGACAGGCCCGGGGGGCATATGCCCCCTTTCCCCGGCCCAGACAGCCCCTGGGGAGAGATAAGTAAGCAAAGCAAAACTGACATCAGAATATCACTTTTGGGGGGGTTTCACACATAAGTCATCTGCAGCAGATTTCACCCTGCGAGTTTGCAGCAAAATCCGCTGTGAATCGCTTTAGTGTCACTTTCAATAAGTTTACATACTTGTATGTAAAAGGGAGCCCCCTTAACCCCCGCAGCATGGTACATACATTACCGGGTTTGCGCTCCGGCTTGCTTTTGGGGTCTCCTAGCGTCTGGAAGTCCCGTTCATACAATCAGTGGCTGCAGCGGGGCAGAACACTGATTGGACCCCTGGGGGGGTTAAGTGGGCCACCTTTTATATTGAAAGTGACAGTGAAGCAATCCACAGCGGATTTTGCTGTGAGCTCGCAGCGGATACATTGTGTGTGAACCCACCCTTAAGGTTTCTTGTACATGGTCGTAGTATACAGCGAGTCCACAATTGCAGACCCATTCTATCCTATTGGCCAATGCACTGTAAATGTCATTAATGCTCAATATGTAGAAAAGGGGATTGAACTCCATAGCGTAGATCATTAAGGAAAAAGAGTTCATACATTATAATAAACTCTCACCTGGGTAGGTTGTGCAAAGAACGAGGCACAATGCTCCACTTAGTTTGTAAGAACTGCAGCCACTAAGAAGAATTCTCCAGGCCAAAATGTACATGATATTTGCAAAAAGACATCACATTTCGAAGTTGGACTGGCTTTGAAACATGTAATTTTATGTATTTTAATACATTTCTTTTCCAAATGCACATCTTGGCTTCTGGACCTGTGCCCAACAATCTGAGAATTTGAGTGGAAGGTGTGGTGTTTTATCATAAATATTCAGTAGACTTTAGATCCCTTCACAACTGCATGTTCTATGATTGTGGGTGATCTATTGATTGTCGTCTATGGGTCACTCATAATCATGCACCGTGCACTACTGAGCCACATGTGGCCATATAAAGGACTTTTTTCAGCCAAAAATCATTGGAGCACATGTATAATTGGTTTTGTGCCATTATTCTGCCGTATTTCGGGTTTTTGCAAAGGTCATAAATTTTATGCATCATTTACGAAGCAGGTTCTGCTTTTTGAGCTTTTAATGCCAGCTGCACCATTTTTGAATTTGGTGATACATAAGCTGGCAGACATACTGTAAGGTGAATGGAATACCTATCGGCTTTGAGGGATAACACAGTAGAGAAATTGTGAGTAAAGTGGGATCTTTTTGTTACTTAATTTACCTTTATTTGTAATTTTTTGCATTAAAAAGGAAAATTCACTTTTAAAATCAAATAGAATCAGAGGGATTAACTGTACATTATTGCAGCCAGAGGGTTAAAGAGTTATAATATATATATATATATATATATATCTATACCAACTTTCGAAGGGGGTATGCCCGAGAATGCTTCCGAGGACAGCTGTTACATACTCACTTTTGTTCCACAATATCCTAAATTTTGTCCCCTACCAAAAGCACTGCTTCCCCACCATCAAAAAAATATTTGCTGATCCCTGCCTAAAACAAACTAAACCTTCCAATACAGATAAAAGTTTAATCTCAACAAACTATAAAAAGAGAGAGGGGGTGGGGGAGTGGCCTAACTCACAAGGAACCTAACTCAAACAGATGGTCTACTGCACCGGTAAAGGCAGTTCAGCCAGCGGCCACCACAAATAAACAACCCATGACCACATCCAACTCCCTATATGGTCAAATCATCCCCTTTTATTTTTTGTGGTTGCCCATCACACTTATCCCATCTAATCTGTTTTCCTGAAAATAAGACATCCTGAGAAAATAAGGCATAGTGGAGTAGAGGCTTTACAGGATAGCTTAAAATAAGGAATACCCCTGAAAATAAGACATTCCCTGAAAGTAAGACCCCCACTGCCAACCCCCCATGCTGATAAGGGGAGGGGGTGTAGATTGTCTGGTTATGCTGGTTTGTGATTACAACTACTATAATATATATCTACATATAATAAATGTTCATTTTTTTTCTTGTTCAACAATAAGTTTGAATTCTCCTTCATCCTCATTCACGGTAAGTCCAACTTAGTAAAATGGATGTTCCTTTATTAGGGACCTATCCCTTCCACCCCCTTCCATCTTCAACCTATGGAGTTTTTCAATACCCAAACCCCCATGACCCATAGTGTCATGTTGATAGTGTCTCAGTCCCAACACTACAATCTTAATACCCACCTGCATTCCCGGAGTATAACCCCCAACCGCCCTCCCGACCCCCACCCTATTCCCATCTCAAACTCTATTCCTTTTTCATTTACCCTCTCTATTTCTTATCTTCTTCCTTCTCATTCTACCTCCTGATGCTACCATGAGATTAATTTCCAACCCAAACCCCCCATTTCCTCCCCTGGGTGCCCCTGGTAGGAGAGAGAAAAAGAGAGAGAGAGAAGACAACCAATACACCCAAGTAACTACTTTTCTCCAGTATTGTACCCACTTATAATTGTACTCTAGCAATCTAGCGTAATGTTTTTTTTTTATTATTCTTTTTCGTGCAGCAAAAAATATTTTGTATATCGCCTCTTCAATTTCTCTCTTCAATTTAACCTAAGGCTCACACTACGGAATTGGCGGCAAGATTCCATGTGGAACACCAGTGCAAGAACTCAACACTAAATCTTACCTTCTATCAGTTTAAATGGAAGGGCTCGAGTAGGCCCTCCCATTCAAAGAATAAGAAGGCAGAATTCGGTAGTGTGAACGGGGCCGTATATATTGTGTCCATAATAATGAAAAGATTAGTCCTAAATTCCGCCGTCCGTCCAAAGAATGAACAGGTTCATTCTTCGGGCAGATGGCGCAATCCACCCGACCATACAATGGAGTCTATGGCACAGGCGGAGATGCGCGCGGTCGTGAGTGGTGAGTGTGGACATACCCATAAAGTGGAAAAACCCACTACAGGCTGATCTAACTTTAATGTAATGATGTTAAAACAAGACAAAATGAGGCTCAGTACTGTGTGTGGCCTCCTTGTGCCTGTATGACCTCCCTACAACACCTGGGCATGCTCCTGATGAGGTGGCGGACGGCCTCCAGAGGGATATTGTCCGAGACCTGGACTAAAGCATTCACCAGCTCCTGGAAAGTCTGTGGTACAATGTGACAATGTGAAGAAATTGATTCACCATCAGTGTTGCTTCATACCTGGACATGGTGGTTTCATAAAGGTGTGATTGACTTGGAGTTATATTGTGTTGTTTAAATGTTCCCTTAATTTATTTTGAGCAGTGTACAGTATACTGGACTCCTGTACAAATGCAAAGTGGTCTATTTGTAATTGTATGTTTTTATTGGAATATATATATATATATATATATATATATATATATATATTTAGAATACCAAAACCTGCCTATAAAATTGAGTAAAACATTTGGTTATTTTTTCTGATTTAATAATGATAAGCTGTATGGGAAAATGGCTGTCAGTGCACACAAAACATAGGACAATGGGGATAATTGAATACAGCTATAAATAATAATAATAATAATGCTGTTTTTGTTTTTTCACCTGTTCACACAAGATTTTCTGTTGGCTGCCATAAAAGATTATATGACTTTGTTGACAAATAGTATTTTTGTCAGTCTTTTAGTCAGTCTTTTCTCAACCAAAACAAGGAATGGGTTGAAAACACAAAACTGTCAAAATCTTTCCATTATAATTTTACCCTGTCAGTTCCACTCCTAATTTTGGCTGAAAAACGACTGACCAAAAGACTGACAGAAATATTATGTGTGAACATAGCCTAAAAGTCTTTATACAGGTTTGTCCTTTTTTTAATCTGCCAAACACAACATTCCCAGATGTTTGATGTGAGACTACAAGCTTTTCACAACAACATCATTATTTGACACTCTGTCAGATGTAAATGCTATGTTTGCCTGTTAGATTATGTAAATTAAGCCATTTGAGTGTTTTTAAAGAAAAATGATCCACAAAGGGATACAAAGAATGCAGGACAATCAAAAATAAATATTATTGTAATCTTTATTTAAATAATTAATACTTAATAAAACAATGAACAATGAAAAAAGATGAAACAGAACCATACAATATAGAAATTGGTGAGGGGACATACATATAGGGCCACATGTATCATCCGGCGAATGGCTGATTTTCGGCGGAAAGTGCCGATTTGCGTCTTTTTTTAAGCAAAAATGGCGGATTTGCGAATAAAATATTCGCAAATCGGCACTTTCCGCCGAGTACGCCAGGGGGCGGAAAGGGGGCGGAAAAGGGGCGGAGAGTGGGCGGAACGGAGGGCGCGGACTCAGAGTCCGCGCGATTTATCATCCGTTCCGCCAAAATGTACGCCGAAAACCTACTCCAGTCCTCAGCTGGCGTAGGTTTTCGGCGGTGCGCAACGGCGCGCACGGGATTTATGTAGAGGCAGTCCGCCTCTACATAAATCTCCGTTGCGCCGGAGCTGCGGGGGCATTTTTACGTCCGGCGTAAAAAACGCCGGACTTAATAAATGCCTCCCATATACTTTATGGAATAATATATTGCACATGCATAGAGAATGCTCATAGGAAAAAGTATGGATGTTGTAATGCAGGCAGCCTCCACTAGATGGCGAACAAATACAAATGCAGGAAGAAAGACATAGAATGGCAAGAGAAAAATATTTTTTTCTTCAAACAGGAAAAAACCTATAAAGTGCCAAGGGTACTGAATAGGTACCACACAACAGGTGAAGTCACCCAATCATATTACATGTATACTAACCCAGGAAGATGCGTGTATTCAGCCAAGTCCCTCTCACCCACTCACCCTACGCACGTTTCGCTTAGCTTTATCAGCTTGATAAATTACATTTTGTTTAAAGGTTTTGATGGGAAATTGTAGTCTATAACCAAAAAATATATATAGGCATGGACAAATACAAAATTACTCATTAAATAAAGTAGAACCGTAAACTTTGATAAATATCTTAAATTCCCTAGTTCAAAGTATATTTTCAATAACCTCTTTAAGGATCTTTATTAAAAGTTTTTTAAAAAAAAAATCACATATTGTTAATGTTTAATTTTTACTCTACAGAGCTGTTTCATGTACTTTCATTGCACTTTTATTTTTAGGTTTTAATATATAATTTTTGGTATCAATTACAAACTGAGTTCTTTCAGAATTTTCTTTAGACGTATGTTCCTTTCCTGACAGGAAACACGAGCATGAACAAAAGAAATTCTTTGACTGTTCAGTCTTAAATTCCTATGAATTCTAAATAGTTTTCAGCTATGAATAATATATCTTAATATAAAATATAGGGTCAGTAAAGAACAAAGTAATCAAACAGATTCTCCTGACTATTTAATGAACACCTAAAACTATATCCACTTTACCTTGATGCATAAGTATTAAGCAGCAGATGCAAAAGAAAAAAAAGTATTTTTACAGTATATGCATTGAATTGGAAATCAATTTATAATTTATATGGTCATATCTCTATTTTACAGCATTTAATATTAATCGAGGGGCATATAAGATGTAATAGAATCAAAATAAGAAATGTCTATGTTAAAAAAAAATTGTGTGCACACCGTGAAAACAGCTATGCATTTCATGGCTCTTTATTGTGACTGGAGTTGCTTTTGTACAGTATTTAGTAATATGAAAGCATTTTTCTTTTTTTTATGTTAACATAGCATATTAGTCTCAATGGTTCAAAATCTCAAAAAAGATAAATATTTATAACAGGAAAAGCAGAGATGAGCAAAGTGAATCCTGCAGATTTTCGCTACGGGATAATAAAGTGAATTTTGCAAACTTTGTTTTTAAATTCGAAAAAAAACAACAATAAATTTTTGTTTCAGTTTTTCTTCTGTTAACAAAAAATAGCAAAATTAGAATGAGAATATATTGTATTAAATAAATATAAACTAAAACAGCTAACGGTATTAGCGATCCCTGACACTAATACAGCTATTTTAGTTTATATTTACTTAAAACAGCAAATTCTAATTTTGCCATTTTTCATTTACAAAAGAAAAACTAAAATGAAAATATGCTATTTTAATTTAATATACTGTTAATAAATTTCCTGCCATTATGCAATAGAGGATTCCTCTCCTGTCTATTGCATTATAGCAGCAAGTTAATTAACAGTATACTAACCTTAACCCCTTAAGGTCAAAGCCAATTTTCGTTTTTGCGCTTTTTCTTTTTCCATTTTATGTTTAAAAGTCCATAGCGCTTGCATTTTTTCACCGAGAGACTTATATGAGCGCTTATTTTTTGCGAAACCAATTGTACTTTGCAATGACCGGCATTATTTTTCCATAAAATATGCTGCGAAACCGGAAAAAAATAATTTGCGCTGTCAAATTGAAAACAAAAACAAATTTGTTTTGATTTCGGGGAGTTTTGCATTTACGCCGTTCGCCCTATGGTAAAACTGACTTGTTATGCATGTTCCTCAAGTCGTTACGATTACAACGATATATAACATGTATAACTTTTATTGTATCTGATGGCTTTTAAAAAAATCAAAACATTGTTAACAAATACACGTTCCTTAAAACCGCTCCATTCCCAGGCTTATAGCGCTTTTATCCTTTGGTCAATGGGGCTGTGTCAGATGTCATTTTTTGCGCCATGATGTGTTCTTTCTATCGGTACCTTGATTGCGCATATGCGACTTTTTGATCACTTTTTATTACATTTTTTCTGGATTTGATGCGACCAAAAACGCGCAATTTTGCACTTTGGAATTTTTTTGCGCTGACGCCGTTTACCGTGCGAGATCAGGAATGTGATTAATTAATAGTTCGGGCGATTACGTGTGCGGCGATACTAAATATGTTTATTTATTTGTTTATTTATTAATTTATATTTATAAAATGGGAAAAGGGGGGTGATTTGGACTTTTATTAGGGGAGGGGATTTTTTATTAATAAAAACACTTTTTTACTTTTTTTTTTACATGGACTAGAAGCCCCCCTGGGGGGCTTGTATATACATAGCACTGATCTCTCATAGAGATCAATGCTGTGTATATACACAGCAAAGATCGATTAGATTGGTCATAGATTGCTATGGCCTGCTGCAGGCCATAGCAATCTATTGCCGAGTCGGAATCAGCGTCATTCCGACGTTGAGGCCCGGCACGGGCAGAAGAACGGATCTCCCCCCCGCGATGCGAATTTGAGTTTGAATTTGAGTTTAAATTTGAGTTTGAGTGGGGTCCTGGGTTTAAATCCCACCAAGGACAACATCTGCATGAAGTTTGTATGTTCTCTCCACGTAATTACCGTTTCACACTGCTGCGGTAGCAGTGTACCCTGAGGTCCCATAAGTTGCGAGAAGAAGCTAGGGAATGAATGTCTGCGGTGTGCTTTGAAAATCGAAATTGAACATTAAAAAAAGACCATAAAGTGGCCTTTACCAGCCTTTAGATGAGGCAGGCGTGGAACCTCCCAAAAATTATGTCTGACACAGCACGGCGGTGAGAACTCAGTGAACAAGGTAGATAAGGCAGGCGTTCAACCTCACAAAAATGAGGCCTGACAAAGCATGGTGGTGAGAATTCAGTGAACAAGGTAGATAAGGCAGGCGTTCAACCTCACAAAAATTAGGCCTGACACAGCATAGTGGTGAGAATTCAGTGAACTAGGTAGATAAGGCAGGAGTTTAATCTCACAAACATTTGACACAGCAGAGTACCGAGGGACAGCCACTGCCATGAGGTTCCTAAAAGCCTGGGGCCTGGGCGGGGGGACTCACAGAGCCAGCACGTGACACAGGGGAAGAAGTAGGGGTTTGAGTTGCAGTAACTCAACTGCTTTGGTTCCACTGAGTGGGGTGTTTATCACTCATATTCCTGCGCATGCTGGTAGTGGTTAGGCTGGTAGTGGTGGCTCCCTTACTGATCCTGGCGTGGCACAGGTTGCACACTACAGTCCGTCGGTCATCTGCAGTTTCTTTAAAGAACCTCCAGACCTGCGAGCATCTAGGCCTAGCCACGGGAGTTTGACTCGAAACATGAAACAGTTGCTGATCTACTTGCTCTGGCCCTGCTTCTCCCTCTGTCCACCCCTCTTCCTCTTCCAACCGGTCCTGTGGCTGAACTTGCCTCCTCCTCAGAAGCACTGTCTTCACTAGGCTTATCCACCCAACTCGGGTCAGTCACCTTATCCTCAACCACCAGCTCTTCCTCCAATTCCTAACTCTGCTCCCCACTTTGACTTACAGCCATGACAACAACGTCACTGTCTGGCAACCGGGTCTCATCGTCACTATCAGGCACCTCTTCAAACCCCACTTGCAAGTCCCCACTGTCATCACCCACTGACTGCGTAAGCGGCATAGTTTGGGCATCAGGACAGATCAACTGCTCCGGTTGCTCAGACTCAGGGAAGAGTCCAGAAAAGAGTTCCCTGGGAGCATGTTGGATCTCAATTCCTTCTTTCCCCGGAGGGGCCAGGCTGTGGGAAAGGAGGCTGAGCTGCTGGAGCAAGGGTTCCACTCCCTTGGCTAGCGTAAGTGGACTCCGTGGAAGACTGAATGGTGGATAAGTTACTGGACACATTATCCGCTATCCACGTGATCACCTGTTCACATTGCTGCGATTTCAATAGCGGTGTACCCTGAGACCACGTAAGTTGCGAGAAGAAGCTAGAGAGTGAATCAACGGATGCTGCTGTGTCACCCTTCCCAGAACCACAGCCTTTGCCCACTGCATCGCTTGGAACTCCACGCCCTTGTCCTCATCCCTTACCCCTGGGGTTCACCATTTTATGGACACTGCACAGTCAGGCTGCACTACAGATCACAGCAAGCCAAGAAAATTTATTACTCAGACTTCTTTTGGAGGTAGTCATATAGAGTCTGTGTGTAAGTGCTGCTATATGGTGTATGCCACCGTCTTACATAGGGCAATTAGCAGTGAGCTTTGATATGACTGTACTAAGAAATAAAGAAATATGAAAATATACTGGTCACACTAGTTTTTGGAGGTTGTCGTATACAATCTGTGGGTAATTGCAGCTATATAGTGTATGCCACCCTCGTACACAGGGCAATTAGCAGTAAGCTTGGATGTGGCAGCACTAAGAAATGAAGAAAAAAGAAAATATACTACTCACACTAGTTTATGGAGGTTGTTGTATACAATCTGAGGCTAACTGCAGCTATATAGTGTATGCCACCCTCTTACACAGGGCAATTAGCAGTGAGCTTGGATGTAACTGCACTAAGAAATGAAGAAATAAGAAAATATACTGGTCACACCGGTTTTTGGAGGTTGTTGTATACAATCTGTGGGTAAGTGCAGCTGTATAGTGTATGCCACCCTCTTACACAGGGCAATTATCAGTGAGCTTGGATATGGCTGCACTAAGAAATGAAGAAATAAGAAAATATACTGGTCACACAAGGTTTTGAAGTTTGTCTTATACAATCTGTGGCTAAGTGCAGCTATATAGTGTATGCCACCCTCTTACACAGGGCAATTAGCAGTGAGCTTGGATATGGCTGCACTAAGAAATTAATAAAATAAGTAAATATACCGGTTACACTAGTTTTTGAAGGTTGTCGTATAGTCTGTGTGTAAGTGGCGGTATATGGTGTATGCCACCTGTTACACAAGACAATGAGCAGTAAGGTTCTATGCAGCTGTACTACAAATCACAGCATACAATGTACAGCAGCAGCACCAGCCACAAAAAAATATAATAGTACTGAGGACTTCTTTGGGGTCTGTATGTAACACCTGCTGTCCCCATTCTGCCAGCAGCCAGTCCCCACAGTGTGCTGCTGAAATGGTGGTAGCTGCACTGCAAGTCCCAGCCAGCAGTCTGGAGAAATAGGAAAAAAAAATAAAAGATTTTAAGCCCTTACAAGTGCTGTTGGGTTCTTTCTATAGTATCCCTGCCTACTGGAACACTAATTCCCTCCCTTACTCTCTCCCTGACAAGCAGCAGCTCTGCCCCTATTCTCTTTCAGCTTGCATGTCAGCAGAGTGCCGCCGACCCAGATTATTATATTCCATGGTCATCTGTTCTGGCCAACCAATCGCTGCTATCAACATGTATGGGTCCTACGTGATCGCAGCATGTACCAAAGAGTCTCCTGCATGTTTATTGGCTGAGAAATTGCGCCCAAACTTACAGGAAAAGGATGATGCCATTTTCTCAAGTATCGCAAGATGCTCATCCGAGTAATGAGTACCATCGAGTACCCTAATACTTGAACGAGTACCAAGCTCAGACGAGCATGCTCGCTCATCACTAGTGACAATACAATACTTCTCCTTTAAATTTTTCTGTGCAATACAAAATAAGGCTTCAGTAAGTGCAGGTGCAGACAAGAGGTAGAAGAAATTGTGATAGGGATAGTAGAGGAGCGTCTTAAGGGCCCTTTCCAATGTAGCTGTGTACTCTGCCGGGATAGCATAGTGAAGAAAAACTGTCACAAACACTCAATGAGGGTGGGGTATGAGGACTCATCATCCAGGGTAATTGGCAATTGCCAGAGAACAGCAAGAATGGCAAATTCCAAGTTGACACCCTCTGCTCTTCACGAATGAGAACAGGCCTACATTGGGCACATGTGACAGACATTACAGAGTCTGGAGATGCTGCGGAGAATGTTCTATCGCCAGCAAAAACCTCCAGCATGACTGGTTGGCAGTGGATTAGTAATGGTGTGGGGAAGCCCTTCATGTGCTCGTCATGACCCAGATCCTTAGATCCTCAGACCCATTGTGAGACCAGTGCAGTGGACCTTGGGTTCCTTATGATTCATGACAATGCTAGGCCTCATGTGGCTCAAGTATGTCAGCAATTCCTGCATGATGAAGGCATTGATGCTATGGATGTCTTGAGGCATTTCCATTGAAGTTGATCAGTCTGTAATTCAAATTTTTTAACCACATAGCCAAATAATAAGCTGACACTTCCTGTCCTTTAGAGATTATTCTTGAGCAATCGTATCATTATAATAATAACATCACAGGCTGCTATAGACATATCTGTAACAGTAACAGCATATCTCTATTCTTGCTTCTTGCCTAGATCACATATATATATATATATATATATATATATATATATATATATATATATGACTGATTTCAAGCAGACCTCTGACTCCACTGTGACCTCTTGTACTGCAGTGTATCTACTTGCTCAAAATGTCAGATATAGGGTGTACAGCTGTATAAAAAAATAATTATTTGGTACTCCTGTTTTGCGTGTTGTGCATAACATTAACCATTGGAACGTCTTTTGCCTGAAGACATTTCTCAAAAATCTTATATAGGGTATACGGCTGTATACTGAGAGTGAGCCAGAAATATAATTTGGTAGTATTGTTTTGCATTAACATTAACCATTGGAATTCCTGTTGCATTAAGGAATTTCTCAAAAATCTTATACAGGGTATACAGCTGTTGACTGAAAGTGTGTTCCCCCCCCCCCCAAAAAAAAATTATGTTGATGATATAATAATAATAATAATAATAATAATAATAATAATAATAATAATTTTGTAATACTTTTTTGCATTCTGTGCATAACATTAACCATTGGAACACCTGTTGCCTGAGGGCCTTTCTCAAAAATCTTTTATGGGGTATACGGCTATATACTGAGAGTGTTTCAAATAAAATATAATAATTTGGTACTACTTTTTTGCATTCTGTGCGTAACACCTGGACTTGGTGAATCGGTAGCTTTTGTCAGTAACCCGAGGTTACTGACACTTTTTTTTAAGTTTGCACAGCTGATGCAGGCCAGTTTTTCACTGGAGCAGTCTTAGTCCTGGGTGGGATGACTGCTCCCACGAATTCCAATCTGGATTTCTATTGCCTAATAAAATATTTGGCTAAACTGCATATGGAGAGAGACTTTTCTATTGCCATTTGAACTAATCCGAAAACCTCTAATTCCACTTTTAAAAGGCTCATCTCAATTGTCTCAAGCTAATTTTTTGAGGGCTTACCTCAAGTATCTCAAGCTAATATTCTATAGGGCTCATCTCAAGGGCCATGCATATCATTTTTCCGGGGGCTCACATCAAGGCCCATGCATGGAATTTTTTGTATGCTCCTCAAGGGTCTCAAGATACTTTTTTCAAGGGCTCACCTGTAGGGCCTAAAAATCTATATTTGTAGGGCTCATCTCAAGGGCCTAAAAATAGTTTTTGTTGGGCTCACCACATGGTCCTAAAAATGTATGTTTGTTGGGCTCAGCACAAGAGCCAAAAAAAAAATGTTTGTGAGGCTCACCTCTATGTCGTCAAACTACATTTTGACGACGCTTAACAATCAATTTTTGGAACGTCTTAATTCTAACTTTTTTAACTCCAATTTGGGAGAGCTCACCTCAAGGGCATCAAAATTACTTTTTAAATGGCTCACCTCAACGGCATAAAAATCAATTTATTTATTTATTTTTTTATATTTATTTAATGTTTGTTTTTGGATGTGGGAGGAAACCGGAGTACCCGGAGGAAACCCACGCAAACACGGAGAGAACATAGAAACTCTCCGGAGTGCGCTTCATAGCTCAGGACGTACCGGTACAGCCAGGGTCGTCTGGGCACAGACTTCCAGGACGTACCACTACGTCCTAGGTCTTCTAGGGGTTAAAAGGCCATTGCACTTGCAATTTTTCACCTAGAAACCCACATGAGCCCTTATTTTTTGCGCCACTAATTGAACTTCGCAATGACAGGCTGAATTTTTTCATAAAGTACACTGCAAAACCAGAAAAAAAATAAATGTGTGGTGATATTGAAAAAAAAAAGCATTTTGTTTATTTGGGGGGTATTTGTTTTTACGCCATTCTCCCTGGGGTAAAACTGACTTGTTATATATGTTCCTCAAGTCGTTACGATATGTATAATTTTTCTTGTATGTGATGGCTTGAAAAAAAATTCAAACCATTGTTAACCATTGTTCAAACCATTGTTCCTTAAAATTCCTCCATTCCCATGCTTATAGCGCTTTTATCCTTTGGTCTATGGGGCTGTCTGAGGTGTCATTTTTTGCGCCATGATGTGTTCTTTATATCGGTTGATTGTGTACATGCGACTTTTTGATCGCTTTTTATTACAATTTTTCTGGATTTAATGCGACCGAAAATGTGCAATTTTGCAATTTGGGATTTTGTTGCGCTTACGCCATTTACCGTGTGAGATCGGGAATGTGATAAATTAATAGTTCAGGCAATTACGCACGCGGCGAAGCCAAACATGTTTATTTATTTATTTCATTTATACCATGGGAAAAGGGGGGTGATTCAAACTTTTATTATTTTTTTATTATTTTTTTTGTTTACACTTATACTAGAATTCCCCCTGGGGGACTTCTAGTATAAGTACACTGATCTCTCATTAAGATCTATGCTGTATAGATATACAGCATAGATCAATGAGATAGGCATTACGGCGCAGTTCCCGGCCGGGTGAAGACACGGGGGTTGCTCCTCCGTGACAGCGTCCCGGGGGGCGATCTCCACCACTAGACACCAGGGAATGGCGATTGGCCCGTGCCCGCTAATAGCTGAGGTCCCGGGCTACATGCCGCACCCGGGACCGAGGCGGTTCAGAGCTCTGAACTCCCTTAACAATTGCAGGACGTAAATATACTCCCGCGGTCGTTAAGGGGTTAATCAGATTTAAAGTGAATCTTTCACCATCCTTAGACCTAGTACCGGCTGATCAGTGGCTCCTTGCTAAATCCCCCGGCGTCCTTCTTTTGTTTAATTTGCCATTTCAGAGACATGTCTGCTGTTTTAAAAATGTTAAAAAAAAGCAAGTCTAGTATACTGGAGAAATGTTTAAATCTACAAGTGCATTGTTTTACCTTCCCACTGATTAACCTAATGGATCTGTTCTTCAGAATAATGAATATTATAAACTTTCCCAAGAAAGAAACATTTACTTCTATAACTTTTAAAAATAAAGACTTTTAAATATCTATCTGGGGCTATTCTATGTCTGTGTTGCTTTGACAACAAACAAGCATATAGGGGATTGCTAGTCTTTTTCTTTTGCCTGGGGATCCTGGTATTAAAAATTTTAGTCCAAAAAAGGAAAAATGCATACAATACAAGAACATTAGCATCATCAAGAAGGTGTAGGGGAGTACAGGGGAGACTATTAAGTACAGCAACAGTGTACATGGATGACAATCAAATAGAGCAACAGGGGACAGGGGTGAAGATCAGGGTAGGATGGGGTTAATTTCCCTTTGTTATGTGTGTTTCCTTTGTGCCAGAAGCCCCTCCTGACACTGTCAATCCCCAATGCTAATGTACAGCAACCCCGCAATGTCTATATTATACAAAAATTAATGTACCTTAATACAATAGAAAGTTTCTCAAGCTGAAAACTACAGGACTTAGGATTAAAAGAGAGAGGTAATGGGTATACATATACATTTATGCATATTTTTTGCATAGTCAGCAATATTACCTTTGACAAATGATTATTTGTAATACATGCATGTAATGCACTTCTAATTGCTCAGGTTCATTCATATATTATTTATAATTTTTATAGTTCTATAATAATATGGTGCCAAAAGTTAGCAGTAAGTATTGAAACTTCATCCTCCAGAGAGTAAAAATGAATATAGTTTTAGACTTAATTGTTGTATGTTTTTGCTGCTGCCAAAATTTAATTAACTACAGAAAATATGCATCTGTAGATGTGAACTTTTCCCTTTAATATCATTGTTGAAATCTCAAAAACGTGATGCAAATGTATTTTTCCAGTAAAACCATAAATTCAATTCACTCCAACTCTCTCTCTATTTCAGTAGTACTAAAATAGCTTGTTTTTAAGAAATACAAACTTTGAAGTCATACACAGAGGTTTCCAACACAGATGGATCTCTGGCAAAACATGGTTGTTTATGTGACCTTAATGCTTGTCTGTAATGCATCCAAATTGAACATCTGTTCGACAAAGTACAAAGAATAGCATTCACTAATAATGTACTGTATTATACATTTGTAGAAATATATCCTATAAAAAGTAAATGTAAAAGAATATTAAAAAAATATATATATTAAGGTAATTTCAAATACAAAAAAGCTGTTTTTGTCTCACAGTACAAATTAATAATAATAATAATAATAATAATAATAATAATAATAATATACAATGAAAATAAAACTTTGGTAATAATGGCTCCAAGGTGTGCCATGCTATAAAGATGATAGATAAACAGGGTGGGAGGAAGGGAAAGGTTCAATAGGTTGCCAGTTCCCTTTAGTAGGTAGACAGGACCCCTATATGTAGTTTTTCTCATTAGGCAGGGACACCAGTAGGTAGTTTCCTAAGTATACAGGTACCCCAATAAGTTGTTTTCCCAGTTTAAAGGTGCCAAAGTAGGTAGCAGATCGATCTTTAGTAGATATTTTCCCCTGTAGAAACGTGGAAGTACGTCTCTTAACAAACTAAAAAATCAGGAAAAAGAAATCAAGATGTTTTAACTTTTGTTGCAATCAGAGAACTGTGAAATTACAACTGGTCCTCTGCAGACCCCTGCCTCCACTGTATTGTTACAACACAGTTCGTGAAGGAATCAATCTAGAAACAATAGCAAAGCAAATGAGAGTCCCTTGAAATACTTAATGCCCAAAAACCTAGTGTCATCTTTGGACACCAGTTGCAAAAGTAGCAATCACTTTACAGCCATAAGAGTCATAACCACTATGTAGCTGAAACAGGAGCAGAGGAAACATCTGGTTGCCTAACAGTCAGACATGGTCATTGGCAGGGACTGCTGATGCTTGTTTGGATATAGTGCTGTGAGAGTTGTGTAAACAGGAAAATCATGGCAAATGTATGCACAAAATAAGCATGTCAAAATATGTGACAATATCCTACTACAATAGAGGTTTAAACCCTTTTGGGAAGGACTCACTATGACTAGCTCATTGGTTTATTTGCCGGGAGTGGATGACTTGATCGACTATTTAGGGATAAACCTTACATGTAGAGTGGATAGATTTATAGCACTCAATTTGCAACCGTTGTATACTAAGACAAAGAAGAGAATGGAATTCTGGGGGCGTCTGCCACTATCCATGGTGGACCAATTGCGTATAATTAAGATGGTTGTTTTGCCCCAATTTTTATTCACCTTATTTTCGTCACCAATTTGGATACCTGATGCCTGATTCAGTGAAACAGAGATTATGTTAAACTCCTTCTTTTGTAAAGTTTCACCTATTATTTAGTTTATATTAGGTAACATTAAATATGATTATGAAGATTTTTTGTTTGCTTAGAAGGGGGGTTTGGGGGCATGAAGATTCTCTCTCAGGTGGAATTATACAATAACATATGGAAAACACTTCAAGGGAAACTATCACCCCCCGTGCGAGGGTAAAGGCCCTAAATTACAAGAGTTCTGGGGTTTAGTGAAGAATTATATAGAGGATGTTATGGACCAAGTGTTTAGAACAGATGCCCATGGATTACTTTTGGGAGGACATAATAATTAGAGATGAGCGAACTTTTCAAAAGTTCGGTCCGAGCGGACTTTCGGATATTTCCGGAAAGTTTGGTTCGACCGAATTTCGGATTTCGTCAGATTTCATAGTTTAAAGCATCTATATGATACGGGGGTAGTGTATTTGGTTGAATTTAGGGCTCTACATGTCAGTAACATCGTTATCTTTTTGATATCTCAAAGTCATTGTTTTTTTTTAGACTTCAATATTCACCATTATGCAGGAAATTCACCATTACAGTGTCTATGCAGCAAAAAGGTCACAAATGCAGTGAAGGAGCAGCAGTAGTCATTGGAGGCCAGTGGAGGTCCAGCAATGGTCATTTGAGGCCAGTACAGGAGCAGCAGTAGTCAAAATGGAGGCCAGGCAGGAGCAGCAGTAGCCAACATGGAGGACAGGCAGGAGCAGCAGTAGCCAACATGGAAAACAAGAAGGAGCAGCAGTAGCCAACATGGAGGCCAGGCAGCATCAGCAATAGCCAACATGGAGGCCATCCAGGAGCAGCAGTAGCCAACATGGAGGACAGGCAGGAGTAACAGTAGCCAACATGGAGGCCAGGCAGAAGCAGCAGTAGCCAACATGGAGGCCAGGCAGGATCAGCAGTAGCCAACATGGAGGGCAGGCAGGATCAGCAGTAGCCAACATGGAGGCCAGGCAGGAGCATCAGTAGCCAACATGGAGGCCAGGCAGGAGCAACAGTAGTCAACATGGAGGGCAGGCAGGATCAGGAGTAGCCAACATGGAGGCCAGGAAGGAGCAGCAGTAGCCAGCATGGAGGCCAGGCAGGAGCAACAGTAACCAACAGGGAGGGCAGGAAGGAGCAACAGTAGTCAACATGGAGGGCAGGCAGGAGCAACAAGTGCCAACATCGAGGGCAGGCAGGAGCAACAGTAGTCAACATGGAGGGTAGGCAGGATCACCATGAGCCAACATGGAGGCCAGGTAGGAGCAACAGTAGCCAACATGGAGGCCAGGCAGGAGCAGCAGTAGTCAACATGGATGCCAGTTAAGTCCCAGCAGTAGTCAACATGGAGGCCAATTAAGGTGCAGCAATAGCCAACAAGGAGGAAAGGGCAGGCACACCAGTAGTCAACCTAGATGCCAGTTAAGGCCCAGCAGTAGCCAACATGGAGGCAAGGGGAGGCACACCAGTAGTAAGCCTAGATGCCAGTTAAGGCCCAGCAGTAACCAACATGGAGGTAAGGGCAGGCACACCAGTAGTCAACCTGGACGCCAGTTAAGGCCCAACAGTAGCCAACAAGGAGGCAAGGGCAGGCACACCAGTAGTCAACCTGGATGCCAGTTAAGGCCCAGCAGTAGCCAACAAGGAGGCAAGGGCAGGCACACCAGTAGTCAACCTGGATGCCAGTTAAGGCCCAGCAGTAGTCAACAAGGAGGCAATGGCAGGCACACCAGTAGTCAACCTGGATGCCAGTTAAAGCCCAGCAGTAGCCAACAAGGAGGCAAGGGCAGGCACACCAGTAGTCAACCTGGATGCCAGTTAAGGCCCAGCAGCAGCCAACAAGGAGGCAAGGGCAGGCACACCAGTAGTCAACCTGGATGCCAGTTAAGGCCCAGCAGTAGCCAATATCGAGGCAAGGGCAGACACAGCAGTAGTCAACATGGATGCCAGTGAATGGCTGAAATCGTTACACAGCTTTCGAGCCATTGACAGCACAGTCTGTAAATGGGATGAAGACTTTAGAAAGTGTGTAACTATTAGGTTTAAAACATGTGCCATACACGGGGCGTGCCTCATACCTCCTCGACGAAGCGCGGAGAGAATGTTGCTCCCATTGTCACTCACCACCGTCCCAACTTTAAGATGGTGTGAAGTCAGCCATGAGAGGATTTGTCTCGAGCAGGCGGTGCAGCACTTTCCCTGTGTGTCTCCTTTCACCCAGGCAGGATAGATGCCGCACAGCGTAAAACCTCCGTGCTACACCCAAGTGGTACGAGGGAGGAACACTGGCGGCTGAGGAGGTTTTGGACCTAATGGAGGAGGTGGAGGACTGCGACACAGGAACCCTGTTGTGACAACGGGGTGTTGTCATCACCCTTCCCTGTCCAAGCTGATGGGGGTCCGCCGGTCATATTACATTTACCCACTGAGCAGTAATGGACATATACTGCCCTTGCCCGTAATTACAGCTCCAGATGTCTGTGGTTAAATGTACATGTCAGCTCACTGAATGGCTCAGCGAGTCAGCAACCTTTCTGCGAACATAGCTATACATGGCCTGGATAGCTGTGTTGGAAAAGTAGTGTTGAGTCGACAACTTTAAACAGCAGAGCCTGGAGCACCAGCAACTTGGCCAGGTGGGCGTTTAGCTTGACTGCTGCGGGATTGCTGGGTGCATATGTCTGCCTCCGGTATAGGGACTCCATGATGCCAGGCTGCCTACTGCTAGCAACACAGGGGCCACCAGCCAAATAAGGAAGTGAAGCCACACTCCCTTCCACAGAGGAGGTCTGACTTTGTGAAAGGCCCCCCTGACTACTGCTGCTTCCTGCTGCTGTTGACCGCGGGTCTGCCTGGGCCTGCTGTGACCCACTATTACCCCGTTTTTCCCAGGCAGAAAGGTGGTGGCGCTTCATATGGGCAGCCATGGCGCTGGTGCCAGGATGGCAACTCCTGCCTCCTTTAACCCCTAGACGACCCAGGGCGTATAGTTACGCCATGGAAGTCTGTCCCCAGACGACCTAGGGCGTAACTGTACGCCCTGGGTGTTTCTCCCGCTATGAAGCGTGCTCCGGAGCGGAGCGCGCTTAACAGCAGGTGGGGGCCGGCTGCAATCAGCAGCCGGGACCTCACCGGCAATGACACGCTGCAGCGATCGTGCTGCCGCGTGTCATTAACTCCTTAAACGCCACGATTGCGGCACGACCGCGGCGTTTAAGTGTAAGTGACAGGGGGAGTCCCCTGTCACTTACCGATCGGGACCCCTGCAGTGTGACTGCGGGGGTCCCGATCGGTAAAACAGACTGCCGGAGGTCTCTCACCTGCCTCCGTGCGGTCCAATCGGCGATCTGCTACACTAAGCCTGCACAGGCAGGCTCAATGAGCAGATCGCCGATAACACTGATCAATGCTATGCCTATGGCATAGCATTCATCAGTGTAGAAATCAAACTAATCTATGTAAAAGTCCCCCAAAGGGACTTCAAATGTGTACAAAAAAAAAAGTTAAAAACACTAACACACTACCCCAAAACCCCTCCCCCAATAAAAGTTGAAATCACCCCCCTTTCCCATTATATAAATAAAACATATAAAAATAAATAAACAAATAAACATATAATATACCGTAGCGTGCGTAATTGTCCGATCTATTAAAATATAACAAGCGTCGTTGCGAACGGTAAACGGCGTACACGAAAAGAGGGAAAAAAGTGCGCGGATTACCGATTTTATGTTACATTATATATAAAAACAAATTAATAAAAAGTGATCAAAATGTCCGATCTTCACAAATATGGTATTAATAAAAACTAGAGATCATGGCGGAAAAAATGAAACCCCATACAGCCCCGTAGGTGAAAAAATAAAACCGTTATAAGCGTCACAATAGTCCCATTTTATTTATAATTAATTGCCAAAAAAAAGGATTTCATTTAAAAAAAATATATAACATTAGAGAATCTGCGTAAACCTGCATATGGTTGTGTTCGGGCTGACCTATAGAATAATAGTATCATGTCGCTTTTACCATATAGTGCATTACGTAGACACAGGAACCCCCCAAACGTTACCATATTGCATTCTTTTTTGCGATTTCACCAATTTATATCTTCATAAATAATATATTTGGAATTCCATCATACATGTTATGGTAAAATGAATGACGGCATTACACAGTACAACTATTCCTGTAACAAATAAGCCCTTACATGGCCTTGTAGATAAAAAACTGAAAGTGCTAGAGCTCTTAGAAGGGGAGGAGGGAAAAACGGAAACACTAAGATCAAAATTTGCGCGGTCCACTGGGTCATTTTGGGCCTGGTCCTCAAAGGGTTAATGCACCTGTCGCACAGATCACCACATAGGTATCCTCCGGGCACTTTTTAAAAAACTGCCACACAGGCGAGGTGTAGAGTCTAGTACCGACAGGCTGCGAGGATGGGCAGGCGCTGCCGATACTTGGACCTGCAGTGGAGGAGGTTTCCCCAGTGGTCATCTGCTTGTCCTGGCTACGCTTCCGACTTGTTAGTTCACTACTGCTGCCTGTCTGCTTTTTACTGGCGGGCCTGCTGACGGATGGATTCCCGATTCCTGCAGTGGATCCCATGTAACATATGATGTAGCATCATCCTGTTCCAGAATGATGCTATCATCCTCCTCAGGCTCCTGCCCAGCCCTCTCTTGTCTACTGCCTACTGCTCTCCTGCCAGGCCTAACCTGGGCCTGCTCTGATATAGCCTACAACACAGCTATGCCCTGCACTTGATTGTCCCCTGTCTCTTCCCCCACGTGCTCATCCAGTTGGCTGCTCATAGACGCCAACAGTTCCCTTGCAGGCAGTGGGTCAAAAGTTAGCGGGATGTTGCTGAGGATGTCATATGGAGGACGTGGGGGAATTGCTGCGTGCCCGTGCCAAGTCAGGGTCGTGTCCGAGGTACCCACAGATACCTGGCTGGCTGTCTCACTACTTATCCTTGTGGACGTCGAAGTGTGAGCCAGCCACTCCAGGACTGTGGAATTAGACGTGTGGACACAACCCTGGTGTGAAGAAGGAAGCTCAGGCCTGCCACTGGACCCTCTTCCTGCGCTACTTCCTCTTATGCCCCTTGAGCCAGTCTCTCTGCCCTTCCCTCTGCCTGAAACGCTTTGTGAGGTTTCCTGCTGCCGCTGTTTGCTACACTTGGTAGATGAGAACAGTATTTTCTGTTATATATAGGACTTGTGTGTGTATATATATATATATATATGTGACTTGTAATATATAGGAAAAGTATATAAATTGTCTATATATATATATATATATATATATATATATATATATATATATATATAGCACTTTTTTAAAGACTTATGATATACACCTGCACCAGGTTTTGATATACGGACGGATGTGATATACACACTTTCAGAAGGGTCCAAGTATAGAAATTGTCTATCTATATATATATATATATATATATATATATATATACATATATATATATAGATAGATAGATAGCACTTTTTTTTAAGATATTCAGCTATACACCTGCACCAGGTATTTTTGTCTCTCAGAATAAGACGGATGTGATATACACACTATCAGAAGGGTCCAAGTATAGAAATTGTCCATATATATATATATATATATATATATATATATATATATATATATATAGATAGCACTTTTTTAAAGATATTCTGCTATACACCTGCACCAGGTATTTTTGTCTCTCAGGATAAGACGGATGTGATATACACACTATCAGAAGTATAGGACTTGTATATCTGTACAGCACGTTTTTGTTCCATGCACCCATTGCTGTCCTATGCCTAATCTATCTATCTTTTGCCCTCTCTATATTTCTCTCTCAATCTCTTGATGTTTCTCCTCTCGGCTTTCCTAATCTTTCCTTTCCTATATTATCTTCTCAGTAGTCTGTAGTACACAACAGCAGCAGCAGCTTTTTGACAATGACGAGCTCTGTGCACCGCTAACAGTATGCTTCCTCTCTCTCTCTCTCTCTCTCTCTCTCTCTCTCTCTCTCTCTCTCTCTCTCTCTGTACACACACTGCATGGTGTGGTCATGTGACCGCTTCTCTTAAAGCAATACCGATGTCACACAGGGGGTGAGCTAGTTCAAGATCCCTGCTGATTGGATGTGTTCTGGGCATCATGGGAAAGAGCTTTTCCAGCCCGGAACACTTCCTGCTTTCTAGAATGATGGCTGCTATTTTATAAAGCAAGGGGGGGGGGGAATCGGAGCGGATTTCCAAAAATCTGAATCCGATCGGACTCGGATTTTTGAAAAAATCCGAACCGGATCCCATACTGGCTGAACTGGTTCACTCATCTCTAATAATAATGATGGTCAGAAGGGATCTTTCTTAAATAAGCTAAGTGCTTTGGCAAAAATTGTTATATCTAGAAGTTGGTATGGTAATAAGGTTCCCTCAATGATAGAATGGGAAAACTTGTATGCCATTACGAGATATATTGGGCAAGACATAAGTCTCAGAAGGCAATACAAAGATGTAATAAGCTTTAGGGTCCTTGGTATGATTGTGATTAGGGTAAGGGTGTGTTTTTTTTCTCTTTTGTTGCTCTCCTTTCCTCTCTCTCTGGGTGGTGTGGGTGGGTAATGGGATAAAATTTGTGTTATTTGTGTAGACTGTAATAGACTAATGTGTTCACTCTTCCCTATGTATGGCACTTTACTGTAATAGAAAATAAATAATATTATAATAAAATAAAATAAAAACCCTTTGTTAATTTTTAAGTTACACAGTAAATTAGAATTCATATACATTATGCAGATTAAGTGAGCGATAGAATTTACTCAATTGTCTTATGGAACTGAAAGGATTTGTGTTCTCCATAGACATAAATCTAGCTCCATTTACTGTACTTACAGTGGTGTTTTTAAGGGACATTTTTAACTATTGTTGTTATTATCTTTGCTTTTTGGAAGTATAAAATTTAACATATTGAGCAAAAATGTGTGACTACATGGCCGTTCATAAACAACACTTGCCTGGGAAAACCATTGACAAAAGGGTCTGTGAGTAAGCAGTCTTAGGCTATGTTCACACAATGTTGTTTTGCAGTTAACTTAATCATGATCATTATTTGCAGCCGTAATCACAAAAGATGGCCGTCTTTTGCTGTCAAAATGAAGGCCGTCCAAAAAGACAGTCGTAGGCTATGTTCACACTAAGTAAAAAAAATATGTCTGCTATTGCCGCATTTTAATTGACACCGATGCAATGCATTGAAGTTAATGGAATGACGGGCGCCCAATGCACACAGTCTATTTAGTGACTAATATAAAAATAATGACAATTATTTATGAACGTCCTTTGCAAGCATTGGACATTATTTTTTAGTTGTTTGCACAGTCCTTCTTTTTCTATTAAACTCTAGTTGAATGAAACCTTATAGACTTTTCAATAAAGGACACACCTAAAGGGTCATTAGTCAACCAAGCCAGAATAATGTACCAATAGCCGTCATTTCACTGGTTGTCAAAACTGTAAAATGACGGATATCATTTTAAAAATTAATAAATGGACAGGAAAAAGTGTTGTGAGACCGTAGCCATAAAGCGACATTGTGTAAACATAGCCTTTGGCTGCATTTACACCATATTTTTACAACGTTAAAAAGTACTGTTTTTTTCTGTAAATCAATGCCTACCAGATGCAATAGAATAGGTGTCCTTTTTACCTATAGTGAAAAACCAGTACCTCTTTTACAGGATCCAAAAAAGTGGGGGTAAATGGGGCCTTATTCATTTTAAGGAAAATTAAAGAGTCCCTTTATTTTATTTTTTTATTTTTTATTTTTGCAGAAGTCAATAGTCCAAGAAACCTTTTAATTGGGTTTATTAGTCAAATATGCCATTATCTGCATTTTCACAGCCCCCCCCCCATCCCTCCTCTTTTCCATCCACTGCAAAAAATCAGGAAATTGTGACTTGTTGCATCAGATGTACCCAGTCTGTTCTAGGGATAGGGGAGGGAGGAGGAGGAAGGAGAGAGTTAGCCAACAGCAGAAAGCAGATAACAGAGGATTACAGGCACAGCTGGGTGACAGCTGTAATCAGAGCTCAGAGAGGTCAGTGCTGACTGTCAGAGGAGATAATGGGGGAGGTATTTGTAGATTAACCCTTAGTTATCCTGTTTTGGTCTTTTATTTAGCTCTCTCCATAGGAGAACAATGAAGACAGGGGGGAGAGCATCAAACGGCTTTTTCATGTTAAAAATGCATTTTTCGGCTAATAAACACAATGACAAAGTTTCTTAAAATCGCCTGAACTATTGATTTCTGCAAAAAAAAAAAAAAAAAATTCACGACAGTGACACTTTAAGGCTAGGTTTACAGAAAATATTGGCACACACATTGTAAAAGAAAAAGTACAGTTACTCTATATGCCACTAGCTATTATATAGGACATTCACAACCCACAACTCTTCTCTTCTTTTATTGAAATTTAAGGCAGAAAACAGTAGGTTTTAAGGATGGGATCATAGAATTAGAAACATACAGTAGAAGATTGTCAGCAGAAAAGGGCCACTGGGTGCATCTAGTCTGCCCTTTTAGTAATACCTTTTTTATTATCATTGAATAGATTTATGTTTGTCCCAGGCATGTTTACATTAATTAATTGTAGATTTACCTACCACATCAGCTGGAAGTTTGTTCCCAGCATCTAATTCTCTTTCAGTAAAGTAATATCATTGGTTGCTTTTGATCTTTCCCCCAACTAACCTCTCCCTGTGTCCCCTTGTTCTCTAGTTGTTGTTTTTTTTCTAAAAGCACTGCCCTCCTCAATAGTGATGAGTGAATACTGTTCGATCGCATAGATATTCGATCGAATAGTAAGGTATTCGATCTATCGAATATTATCGAATAGTTCGCAGAATATTCGATAAATATTTGATAAGTGTTCAAATCCCGCAGCTTCCGGTTTTTACCTCCAAGTGGTTGAATAGATGTTTTTCAATAATCGAATACTTGTTCCCATAAACTTTAATGGGATCCAATATTCGATCAAATATTCGAATGATATTCGTACAAATATCGAATATTCGAATATTTCACTACTCGCTCATCACTACTCCTGAACCTTAATACACCTTTAATACACCAGAATTAAAAATTCTGTTTGCTTTTTTTTTTTATATGTATATATTTTTAAGTTAAGGTTGAAACTTTTACATTTACAATAAAGCCATTAATAATTTATTAATTGCATTTTACATGAAATAATCTTTTGGTTATTTTTGTCTGACAGTAAATGAAATAATTATCTGATATTTTACTGACTTCAATCATGATGCATTAACAAAGAAACAGACAATGAACCATGCAGTGTCTCCATAAAATAGAAATACATAAAAAAAAAAGTTTTAGCACTTGTATAAAATAATTAACAAAGATGTTTTAAAGGCAATAATCTATCTTTTATTATAAGAGAATATAACCTGGTTGCCCTCACCAAGCAAAGAAAATATTATTTTTCTTAAATTAAGTAGAAAAATTTAAAGCTGCTAAAAATACACATCCCTGGTAACACATAAGACAAACTAAAGTGATTTTTAATAATTAAATTGTCTAGAAGTTAAAATTTTAATTATAACCAGTACTTTTCTTATCTCTAAACTTACAGTAATTTATGCTATGAGACAAGTCATGAGATTACCAGTGTTTCACAGGAACATGAGGTAGTGACCTTCTGTTACTAAATGAAAAAGTTGTAATTTTTCCAAGGAAGAGAACTCAACGGCTGTAAATGAAGCCTTTAGGGTGTTCTGACAGCATCTTATGATATTTTGTTGAACTGGTTTCCATCAGAAATTGCATTCCTTAAGTAAACTAAAGGGAAGAGAAGGCTGGACACTTGTGTTTATATAATTTCAAACAGTACCCAAAATTATGTTATCAGACATTTGGCTATGAGAATATATTACAAAATGATATTATAAAAACGATACCCTAAGGGCCAGTTCACACGGAGCAAAATCAGCGGAATTCCGCACCGGAACTTTCTGCCACAGAATTTCGCAGCGGAACTCTCCACATCCGTCGCTTTCCAAAGAATTGACATGTCAATTCAGCTGAATATGCTCAGTGTCAACTGGCCTTAAAAGCCCTTCTAGAGTCCATGCACATTGCGATATTATTAATACAGTGTGCATAATATGCAGATTGTGTGTTCTTATGTCTCTGATTTCATACTAGGTTATAAACTGATTTTTCATATTGGATTTTGTATGAAGGAAAGAGAACCCCATTATACTGTACAGTGCCTTAGGAGTATCATACCTCAGACTCCACACTGCATGGACGTAATGGACTTGCAGCCTCCTTCACATGGGTCTACAATGTTCATGGGTCTGCAGTGTGTACATGGGTAATAAATATCATGATGGTGATTGTTTTACCACTAAAAAAAAAATTTAAATGTTTTGCAATTGCACATGTCCTCAAAATGTGTTTTAATTGCTTTCCTTTGGGTACTTCAGTTTCCTACCACATTCAAAAACATAATGAAAGTACTGACTGACTGGTGAGACCTCTTTAGAATGGAGACTGGTGGGGATGATGCTAATGGTGGTACAGGATAAATAATAAACACACACTTTTTTATTTAAAAAATGTTGATTGGTAGTGTAATAGTAGGAAGGAATTGCTAAAGCAGCAGGACCTCGTTAAAAAAAAAAGGTGCAAACATGCTCCATTGCACATAAATGTGTGACTTTTAGGCAAGTTTATGCTCACCACTTTAGAAAAAGTGAGTGGGACAGTGTGTAAAAGGGGCGTGAGCACATTGACCCATCATATTCATGATGATTTACACAAGTAGGCTATGTTCACACTTGGTTTAACAGAGTCCGTTGCATAGCAATGGGCACTGTTAAACTGACAGCCACAGGACTGCATTCACAATGTTCATAGAGCCGATACTTCTGTATCGGCTGCAGGAAGGTTCTTTTGTTTTTATTACAACTGACTGAGTCAATTAGCCATACTTTACATTGTGTGAACAGCTGTTTGATGGACAGCGTCCGGAAATAATATTCATGTACATTGTATTAACACCCGTTTTAAAGAATGGTCATTAAAATACCGATGTGTGAACACAGCAGGTGCTGCATTGCATTGACTTCGATGCAATGCCGCCCCTGCAGTAAAGAACGAACGCAAGCGTCTGTTCTTTACATAAAAACAATGTTGTGTGAACATAGCCATATGCTGATGTAAATCATAGTGGAAACATATGTCATAAATATTATTTTCGGGCTTTAAGACAAAATATAGCTATTGGTTAAATACTTTTAGAGGGAGCTTAACACAGAGGACCACACATGAGTTATTTTCTTTTCATTTCTTTCATGTTGCTACAAAAAAATATCTTTTTTAAAAACTGCATCATGAACAAATGACTTGTTTTACCCCTAGGTGAGACGTTAGCATCTCCATTCTGTCATTTTTGCTGATATGTATCAGAACAATATTTTCACATTTCACATTTTTCACTCTGTATGATGTGGATATTTGCAGTACTTATGCAGCTTGTGATCCCTGCTTGTCTAGTACCTACTGCAAAGACATATAACCAGTAAATGTTATGAGTTTAGCTGCCACACTACATTATAAACTTGAAATACTGCACTCCTTAAGGAAACAGTTGAACCATTGCCGGAAGAACTGTAACTATCACTATGCTTATTCTCTCAACGTGAAACATTATAAAATCTGAAACATCCATCCATTTGACAGACATATTTATTTGCACTTATTTGTTATATGTTTTATATACAAACCAACTGATACTCGGACTAGATGCTAGACATCTGTATGTATCTTACCTTTTGATTAATACAAAAGAAGGTTATATCTATCTTGTGTAATCGTCACAGTTTTGTGGGGGATTTATAGCGAGTGACAGAGATAATAAGGTTTCAAAAGCATAATCTTGTTTTAATGTTTCTTTCTAGGAATATCAAAAAATTCTTTTCTAACCGTAAAAGGACTTTGGCATATAGGGCCTTCAGGACCAAATATAATATAAGTGTTTTGAGAATGTAAGACTAAACAGGATGACCCATGATTAAATATTACACTTCTCTATTAGACCATGTAAAACACAGGTGTCAAACTTGCGCCCTCCAGCTGTTGCGCTAAAGCTTTGGCTATCCAGACGTAATGGGAATTGTAGTTTTCCTGAAGCTGGAGAGCTGAAGTTTGACACTCTTGATGTAAAACATACATTTCTTATTGGAATAATTATTTAAGCAGTGTTTATGTTCCTAGATCTTGTTATTAGGAAGTTGTTATGCTGCCTTTTAACCTCTTCATGACCAAGGTGATTGATGCACGGCTTTCCGGGTCAAATTGAAGCAATGTTGCTTCCTCTTCTTATTATTTTTCCACCTACAGGGCTGATTGGGGTGTCATTTTTTTGCACCATGATCTCTAGTTTATTGGTAATATATTGGTGTAAGGGAAACATTTTGATTGTTTTTTAATATTTTTTTTTTCAAATATATAATTTAAAAAAATTTGCAATCCTGGTGTTTTTCCCCCCACTATTTATTTACGTTGTTCACCGCCGGGGAACAATATTGTTATAGTTTAATAGTTCGGACAATTCTGCACTAGAGATAAGCGAATAGTGAAATATTTGATAATACGAAATTCGATTTTAATAGCTCACGATATTCGTATATTCCAACGAATATCGAATCCTATTATAGTCTATGGGAGAAAAATACTTGGGACCTGGAAATCAATATTCGACCACTAGGAGGTCACCAAGTGCACAATGAAAATTCAGGAAATGATGCCAACACCTCTGGAATGCATATGGGACAGCAGAGAAAGCATGCCTGGGTGCATCTAACATTAGTGATGAGCAAACACCCCAATGTTTGGTTCGGATCTGAAACACGAACAAAAAAAAAATGTTCATGATCGGTTCATGTTCGTCAAACATTCACGAACAAATTACGAACGTAAAGTAGAAGCGTACATTTTGGTCTAGCAGTATGCACTTGCGTACGTATATGTAGTAACAAGATAACAGGTATTATCCCGCAATCACAGTATACAGTCGTATAACGGATATATAATTGTTTTTTACAATATTAAAAAGAAAGAGCTGTTCAACTCCTTTACAGGACGCAGACTGCGCAAATCAGTAGTAACAAGATAACAGGTATTATCCCGCAATCACAGTATACAGCTGTATACCAGATATATAATTGTTTTTTACAATAATAAAATAAAGGAGGTGTTCAACTCCTTTACAGAACGCAGACTGTGCAAATCAGTAGTAGCAAAATAACAGCTATTATCCAGCAATCACAGTATACAGCCAAATACCGGTTATATAATTGTTTTTTACAATAATAAAATAAAAGAGATGTTCAACTCCTTTACAGGACGCAGACTACACAAATCAGTAGTAACAAGAAAACAGGTATTATCCAGCAATCACAGTATACAGCGATCAGTTGATGTCTGAACACACTACATGTCTCACAACAGCTTCTAAATATATGTTTCTTATACTTTTAGCCCTAACAAGGGCTTTTGGGGGTCCATTACTACCTAACTTCATCTAAAAGCTTTCTCTCCCTGGTATACAGCTTGTCCCTTTCTAGCTCCCACCAGCAAGTGACACGAATCTGAAATCCCCTATTCGTATACTCAGGTGGTGACATAGTTTAGCCAGCCAATCACAGTTAGAACAAAGAAATAGAACAGCGCTCCATAGCACAGATCAGACGGCAAAATAGGTGGGAGCACAATATAGAAGCTCTCACCTGTAGAGGTTGTGAAGAATGGCTTGTAATAGAACCGCAGCCTCTCCCCCAGTGGATCCACAAACAGGACCATACAAATTACAATAAAACACCTCCTCTCCTGGTAGGGGAGTTGTAGGGCGCAGGTCCAAGGAAGATCAGTGTCAGGAGATTAAAATGTTTATTAAAATTCCCATAAAAATAGCTAAAAAGCGACACAACGCGTTTCCAAACCGAACTGGTTACTTTTTCAAGTGTCAATGCCTAAACAGGAAAGAGAAAACTGGCTGATATCCCCACCCTTAGCCATGACATCACAGAGAAATGATGAGGATAAGAGAGAAAACAAGGATAAATGGATTACATAGTAGCATACAACTTTACATATATAACTAGATAGAAAAATACAGAATATATAATAATCTATTACCTAAAAAAATAATAAATAAACTAAATCAAGAAAATACATATAAATATTGCAAAAATTCAGACTTTTCAACAAATATTTTCAATGGTTTCATTTAACCCATAAGGTGCCAAAGTGCATAACTCAAAAATCCAAAAAGATTCACGATTAATAAGATGTCTATATCTATTAGAACTTTTCTCTGAGATCTCTTCTAAAATGGTGAGTTGCAGACAACTTGGATCACAGTTGTGTTTTAGAAAGAAATGTTTTGATACACTGTGTAGTAAATATCCTTTACGGATATTCGACCTATGTTTATTCATACGTGAACGCACCGCCTGAACAGTGCGTCCCACATATTGTTGTTTGCAAGTGCACTCTAGGAGATATATGATGAACTGAGATGAACAATCATAAAGACCTCTTATGGGGAAAATTTCACCAATAACCTGTGAGGAAAAAGAGGTATAGGGAACAACAGGGATCCAATTACAACATAAACATCTCCCATTTGAACATCTGTAGGTACCCACTGTATGTTAGTATTCATATTCTCCCCCTGGCAGGACACAATACTATCTAGGTCATCTCTTTGCTGGAGTCTCCTGCGGGCTAATTGATTACGCAAACTCTTAGTTTTACGAAATATAACGTTAGGATTTTTAATCACAGTTAGGGTTTTTTTGAAAGTCCTGCCTATTCCTAGTGCCTGTCCCTCCCCCCTGCATGTTTATTGGCTGGAAAAAAAAGCACGAGGGAGGATGGGAGGGCAAATCAAATTTTTACTGGGTTATCGTTTGAATATTCGAACACAATCGAATAGCGCTAAGGCTGGGTTCACACACAATATATTTCAGGCAGTATTTGGTCCTCATGTCAGGTCCTCATAGCAACCAAAACCAGGAGTGGATTGAAAGCACAGAAAGGCTCTGTTCACATAATGCACAGGGTGTACGCAGCGCAGGTTGAGGGGGTACGCTCAGGGCTGTGTCTGCTGTGAATGTCAGGCTGCTCACTGTGAATAAATTACAATCACAGCAGACAGACATTATTATTGGGAAAGGGGGCATTACTAAGGGTTATATTGGCATTTTTCAGGCTACAAGGGAAATTATTACTCACTACTAGAGATAGCTATTCGATCAAATACTGCAGTATTCGAAAGATTGGAGTTCGATCGAATATTTTAATCTAAATTAACTTTACTAAAACAGCTTTACTGCTCTCTGGGAAAGCAGGGAAGCAATATTACAGGGATCGGTATTACCAGGGTTAGTCATCCCCGGCAATAATGCTGATTCCTGTAATAGTTAATGTAATAAATTAATTTAAAAAAAATTGCTCTAAAAAAGTTATTTTCGTTGTTCAATAGCTTAATATGAATCCATGCTTTTGCAATTAAATATACTGTTAATAAGAAAATAAATAATTTTTTTTTATTTTTTATTTATTTACAGTATATTTAATTGCAAAAGTATGTATTCGTTTTAATTAAGCTATTGAACAATGAAAATAACTTGACTAGAATGAAAATGTGTTTTATTAATTAAATATTAACTACTACAGGAAGCTCTATTGCCGGCAAAACCTATTGTCGATAATACAGCTGAATATAATAATTAATACTTTACTTTAATTAAAACAGCAAATGTTTTTTCTAATGATGCTATTTTTTTTATCACAATAGCAACATTAGAAGAAACATTTAGATTTATATGTCCGCTCAGCTGATTGGCTGAGCGAACATATAAAGAGCTGGTCCCGTCACACTAAGCTCAGTGTTCCGCGGACCGGCGAAGAAAGAAAATAGAATAAAGAAGAGAGAAGATAGAAGACATCAGAGGGTGAGAAGAAAGCTCTCCTCCCTCCCCCTGTTCTACACCCATGCATTTTTTTTATTTACTTATTTAAAGAAGAAAAAAATGTGTAGGGTTCCCCCTATTTCCATAACCAGCCTTGTTAAAAAACAAGCAACAGCAGCCTAGTAACACCAGGGGGGAAGGGCCATTGTTTTTGGCCCTCCCCAGCCTTAATATTACCAGCCTGCTGCCACCCAGCCCAGTCCGGGACTACTGGCACCCAGCTCCTCCCAGTACCCCTGGTGGCATTGGGTACTGGGGTAATAATGGGGGGGTTAGTCTTAGCCATTTTATATTGGCTAACACTAAACCCTGACTTAGTAATGGATTCCGTCTATTAGACGACTTCCACTACTAAGTCTATATAGTAAAGAAATAAAGACAGACACAAGTGAAAAATATTTTTTATTAAAATAAAAACACTCCCACACCCCTTGTTGACCATTTTATTTTATTTTTTAAATCCCAACAACCGCTGGTCATCAGTGTAGGAGAAACACACACAAAAAAAACACGCAAACAGGAGCACAACACCCATTATTGTGAGCTGTGTTGTGCACCTTACAGTATGCAGCATCTTTACAGATCGCTGCTTACAGTGTGGCACCCAAGGGGTTAATGGAGGATGCATTGAATCCCCCTTAACCCTTTGGGTGCCACACTGAACAATCTGGCCCCCAGGGGTTAAGTAAGGGTCCCCACTTAACCCCTTGGGGGCACCCATGACAGCAAGGAAGGGGTTAGGTGACCCCCCCTTCCTTGCTGGGATGGGTGTAGTGCAGTAGGGGAGAGCTTTTTTCTCACCCTCTGATGTCTTCTATTTTCTATCTTCTTTCGACTATCTTCTCTCTTCTTTCTTCTATCTTCTCTCTTCGCCTGTCCGCCTCACACTGAGCTTAGTGTGACGGGATCGGCTCTTTATATGTTCGCTCAGCCAATCAGCTGAGCGGACATATAAATCTAAATGTTTCTTCTAATGTTGCTATTGTGATTTAAAAAAAATAGCATCATAAGAAGAAACATTTGCTGTATTGCCGTTCAAATAAATTTATTTTCGTTGTTCAATAGCTTAATTAAAACGAATACATACTTTTGCAATTAAATATATTGTAAATAAATAAATAAATATTCATATTTATTTATTATTTATTTATTATATTAACAGTATATCCAATTGCAAAAGCATGGATTCATTTTAACTAAGCTATTGAATAACGAAAATAACTTTTTTAGAACAATTTTTTTTTAGTTAATTAAATATATTAACTATTACAGGAATCGCCATTATTGCTAACCTCGGTAATACCGATTCCTGTAATATTGATTCCCTGCTTTCCCAGATGCATTCCAGAGGTGTTTGCATAACTTTCTAAAGATGTCTTGGACTTGGTGACCTCCAATTTGTCAAATCTTGATTTTCAAGTCCCAAGGATTTTTCTCCCATAGACTATAATGGGATTCGATATTCGATCGAATAGTCGAATATCGGGAGCTATTTGAATCGAATCCAATCGAATCGAATATTTCACTATTCGCTCATCTCTACTCACTACAGGTTAATATCACTTGATGTTACTACTGGGACATACAGGTCAGTCATATTGTTAAGGAGGGCTTTGATCCGGTAATGAACTGCTGACAAAGACTTTATACAGAGCCTATGACTGCAGTGTAATTTCGAACTTATTTAGTTAAGTCTATAACCAATCGCATATTTGGGGGTACTCGGCTTCAGCATCTCGTCACATGGGGGTATTTGGCTGGAAACACTGCTCTGGGGTATTACACAAGGGTCTGGGCCCTCTTTTTCTCTCTTTTTTTTTAAAGTTAAACACAGGCAGCTGGATGATTTAGGCAACTATACAGGTCACCCAACAAGAATCATTATACTAGAAGCTGCCAACCAAATTTTTTTTTTTTTTTTAATTCATAATATCTAGGCACAATAGATTAACCCTTAATTAATAGTTTAACCCTTTCACTGCCAGAGGGAATGTCATGGATACAATATAGAAAGAGTATAAAAATTGTAACTGAAAAAATATTGCAATACAGTTTAAATCTCACATTATTGTTCTCAATCATTACATGAACATTGTGCAAAAAATACATACAAATTTGTATGTGGCTAAAAGTATAGCCCAAGGGTTGAAATTTAATTTAACTAAAAAAAATGCTATGTTTTGAGTGATTAAACAGTGTGTAACAATGCTGTTTCTCAGATAAGGAATGCCCCCTCACTTTCTAAGGATATGTTTTGACATAGTATTTCCGTCTGTCTTTTGCTCTGTCTTTTTTTTTTTTTAACCAAAACCAGAAGTGGATTGAAAACACAAAAACTGTGCAAATCTTTCCATTATAATTTTGCCCTGTCAGTCCCACTCCTGATTTTGGCTGAAAAAATATTGACCAAAATATTGATGGAAATACTATGCGTGACAAATACAATAGAGGAACAGCAGAGTTGAGCTGAAATATAGGAGCCACACTAAATTTTTAGCTTCTATCTTTCGGATACAAGTCTAGACTCATACTGTAAATTCCAGTCCTCAGGCCTCACCAACAGGTCATGTTTTGAGGATTTCCTTAGTATTTCAAAGGTGATATAATTAAACTCAGTGCATAAGGTGTAATCACACCAGTTCTTTGTATGGGAAATCCTCAAAACATGACCTGTTGGTGAGGCCTGAGGACTGGAATTGAGAAGCACTGCTGTAAATAGTACAAGGCACAAACTTAGGTTAAGGGATACAGAATTCAAGACACACTACAGGATTTTTTGTCCTCCATTGCCAATGGCCATCATTAGCAAGTATCAGAAGTCTTTTTGATGGCAGTCGGTAATGACGACCGAAAAATCCAATAGTGTAAACATAGCAATAGGCAATCAAGGTTGCTCAAGACATTCAGATAGAAATTTAAACTCAGTTATAAGATACATACTTTGGCTCAATGGCACAGAATTCAATATTCAATGAAGCCAGGGGCATAGCTAGCTTTTAGTCTGGTGCACTGAATCTGAAAATGCGTTAATGCATCTGTAAGCTTTAAGGTAAAACTCACACAGGCTACAGGCACTTAAAGCGCAACTGTAAAATATATTTTTTCTATTTAGTTTTAGTTAGCTTAGGCCATGATTAGAATTTTAGCAATTCATATAATTAAGCTAAATGGAACCGTTTTTGAAATACAGGTAATTGAATATCCCCTCAGTGCTGGGGATATTTTTTTTTTAAATCCCAACAACCGCTGGTCATCAACGTAGGAGAAACACACACAAAAAAAAAACACGCAAACAGGAGCACAACACCCATTATTGTGAGCTGTGTTGTGCACCTTACAGTATGCAGCATCTTTACAGATCGCAGCTTACAGTGTGGCACCCAAGGGGTTAAGGGAGGATGCATTGCATCCACCTTAACCCTTTGGGTGCCACACTGAACAATCTGGCCCCCAGGGGGTTAAGTAAGGGTCCCCACTTAACCCCTTGGGGGCACCCATACCAGCAAGGAAGGGGTTAGGTGACCCCCTTCCTTGCTGGGATGGGTGTAGTGCATCCCCTCTCACTCTCATCCTCCCCTCTCATCATCCCCTCACTTTCATCATCCCCTCTCACTCTCATCATCCCTCTCACTCTCATCATCCCTGTCAGGACTGACTAGGGGAGACAAAGACTGTGTGGTCCCTGATGCTGAACCCGCCCCAGCTGTTTCTACCTGCTTGCCTCACTCTGCCCTAGGTGGCAGCGGGCAACTGGGCGGCGTTCCCTATACTGCAGCAAGTGGTAACACACAAAGAGACAAGACAATACACACACAATAAAAAGGGGGGTCAGCGGTCCAAGTCGGCAACTTACGGGAAGCAAAGGTACAAAATCAATATCCAGAAGAGAAGTCGAGGTCACAAAAGCCAAAGGTCAAAATACACAGAATAGTCAGGTCACAAAAAGCTAGATCAATAAACTAGTGCCTTGGAATATCGATTTTGGAAATCATCTCAGCATCTCTTTGATAAGCAGAAAGCTACTGACAAGAATGGGTTGCACGAATGTTCTAACAATTATTTGTGCGGCCTCTCCAAACATTACCTGCCTGAAAATCGCTGTATGTGCCATTCAAAACAATCTGGTGCTGAGGTGGGCAGGAAATAAGCCCATGTAATATGGTATTTACTAAGGACCTTTTTTGTTTAGGTCCTTTTAGATGGGCTGACTTCCCACCCTGCCAGGTCAGCACTCACTGGCTTTGCCTATTACATGAAACAGACATCGGGCAGAAGGGGCTGCACAAATGTTTGTTACATTGTTCATGTGGCCCCTTGCAGGTCACCTTGTAATAAAGCCTTTAGCTATCAACTATTTACATTAGCATTACCAAAGATGTGGCTCTATACCCGTCACTAAACTACAATTTCCATCATGCCTGGGCAGCCTTTTGCTATCTGTGTTCAGGGTATGATGGGAGCTGTAGTGTGACAACGTGTAGAGACAATGGAAACGGTCATATATGTATATAAAATATATATGTTTTGACATAGAAAAGTCACTGTTACAGGGATGATCACTAGAGATGATAGAACATCGGAAAATCTTAGTTTCTATAGAACTCGAACCTGGCTGAATCCCGCAATTCCAGGTGGTACCGGGGCTGTCTCCTTCTTCCCCACGGACTGAGAAGGCATTGGGAATCAAATGCCAAAAGTTTGACAATGTTCGAGTTCTATAGAACCTTAAATTTTCCGATGTTCGATCATCTCTAATGATCACTGCCCATTGGTGTTAGAATACATACTGTATGTGCTCTGACATATAACCTACCAAGGTATTTCAAATTCAGTTAGCTGTACTATGTATGTTCATCAGGGAGAGGAGGGCGCGGCAGGGGGGAGATAAGGAGAGAGGGCAAGGAGAGAACAGGCCACGCCCTCTTTCAGATAGCCAGGAGAAAAAATTATTAATATTTCTGAGCCAAACAACTAGCGATATCTCAGCAAGCACACAAGCTATCAACACAGTTTATGGTTTCTTTTTAAAGTGTAATACACGGGCTTTTTTACAGAGTAATTTAATTATATTTACATTTTAACCCTTTAAGGACTGAGCCAGTTTTCATTTTTATGCTTTTGTTTTTTCCTCCTAAAAGGCCACTGCCCTTGCATATTTTCCCCTACAGACCCACATGAGCACTTATTTTTGCGACACCAATTATTCTTTGCAATTACAGACTTTTCCACAAAATCTGCTGCAAAACCAGAAAAAAATATATATGTGCAGTGAAATTGAAAAAAAAAGGTGCAATACTTTTTATTTTGAGGGATTTACACCGTTCACCCTAAAGTAAAAGTGACATGTTATTCATGTTCCTCAAGTCAGTATGATTACAATGATATGTAACTTATATAACTTTTATTTGATAGCTTTTAAAAAATGTAAACCTTTAAAAAAAATGTGTTTAACCCCTTACCGCACAAGGACGTAACTGTACGTCCTCGCGCGGGTGGGGGAAATCAGAGCGGGGCAGCGCGTCGACCCCGCTCTGAACTGCCGCGGTCCCGGTGCGGCATGATCGCCGTGCCCGCTAATTAAGTCTTCAGATGCAGCTGTCAAAGTTGACAGCTGCATCTGGAGACTTACTGCAGCCGATTCCCTGGTGTCTAGTGGGGAGATCGCTCCCCTGTGACGTTACGGAGGAGCAATCTCCATGTCTGGTGCCGGCCAGGGTCTGCGCCGTAACGGCATTCTATTGCCTTTGGCTGCAGCAGCCAAAAGCAATAGAAGATTGATCTCATTGATCTATGCTGTATATATACTAAATGTACTATACAGCATAGATCTCAATGAGAGATTAGTGTGCATATACTAGAAGTCCCCCAGGGGGACTTCTAGTATATGAGTAAAAAAAACAATTGTTAAAAAAATAAAAAGCCCCCTCCCCTAATAAAAGTCAGAATCACCCCCCTTTTCCTATTTTATAAATAAAAATAAACATGTTTAGTATCGCCCCATGCGTAATTATTAAAAATATTAATTTATCACCTTTTCAGATACCGTACAGTAAATGGCGTAAGCGCCAAAAAAATTTGCATTTTTGGTCGCATCAAATCCAGAAAAATTGTAATAAAAAGCGAACAAAAAGTCACATATGTACAGTTATGGTACCGATAGAAAGAACACATCATGGCGCAAAAAATGACACCTCAGGCAGGCCAATAGACCAAAGGATAAAAGCGTTATAAGCATGGGAATAGAGCGATTTTAAGGAACATATATTTGTTAAACTGCATTATAACTAAGTCTAAGAACCAATACTGCCAAAAAGTAAGAGGTTAAGAAAAAAAATAATTGACAAGTGTGTATTATATCATGTACTGTATAAAGATGAGCAATAAAAGCTAGGAAACTATTGGGTCATCCTCTAAAAGTTTTCTTCTCTATAATGGCGGATACTTTACACAAGGGTCCATACTTCAAGTACCTTTTACCTGGCTGGTTTACATTAGTTTACAAAGCAGAAGTGACACTGTCACTCCCTTTTTGCATTCTGACATCTCTACACAGGTGTAAAGGGTAAATTTAGCAGTTTTCACACCTTATTTTATATCATACACCATGGTGCTTTTTCAAGTAAAAAGAGATCTTTTATTAACTACAGATTGTGCAAAGTGGGCAAGGCTCCACGACAACAGCGGCACTTAGCCCTGCCCACTGCACCACCATTGGCCCCACCCCATCTGTGACGTCATCGGAACATAGACCTAGACCTTTAGGCCAGCCTGTTCCAATGGTAGGCAAGGGGGCGGACCTATGTGCATATGATGTCATGGAGAGGTGGGTCCAACTGTGGCACTGTGGGCGGGTCTAAGCGGCGCTGTTGCCATTAAGCTCCGCCCACTTAGCACAATCTGCAGTTGATAAAAGATCACTTTTTACTTGAACAAGCACCATGATGTATAAAATAAGGTATGAAAACGGCTAAATTTACCTTTTACACCTGTGTAGAGAAGTCAGAATGCAAAAAGGGGGTGATAGTGTTACTTAAAGCTATTTTCTTCTATAATGAGAGGTTTCCTATTTCACTTCATTAAATCAAAAAATGATTACGTTCTTAAGCTATGTTCACACTACGTATATTTCAGTCAGTATATGTATTCTCATTATTATGTGAAAATGACACACAATGTTTATATGGAGTAGAAAATTCTTGAGGAATAATAAGAATAAGTGATTTAGGCAACATCTTTTTTTTTTCTTAATTTATTACAAAAAAAATAGTAAAAAATGAAACAGTAACCTTTTAGCCATAACAACCAATAAGAGCTAAGATTTTATTATATGTATATTAATAAAACACATTAGGACCACGTGTTGTCTTAAAGTGACACTGTAACCCCCTTTGTGCATTCTGACATCTCTACACAGGTGTAAAGGGTAAATTTAGCGCTTTTCATTATTTCATATCATATGTCATGGTGTTTATTAAAGTAAAAAGTGTCCTTTTATCAACTGCAGGTTGTATTAAGTGGGCGTGGCCTCGCGGCATTAGCACCACTTAACCCCACCCACTATTGCACCGTTAGCACCATTGGTTGGCTGACGTAAAGGGGGTGGGGCCAACTGTGGCACCGTGGGCGGGGCTAAGTGGTGCTGATGTTGCGAGGCCCCGCCCACTTAACACAATCTGCAGTTGATAAAAGATCACTTTTTACTTGAACAAGCACCATGACGTATGATATAATATAAGGTATGAAAACCGCTAAATTTACCCTTTACACCTGTGTAGAGATGTCAGAATGCAAAAAGAAGGTGACAGTGTCACTTTAAAGATGAGTTCACACAGTGCTAATGCTGTACATTCCAGGTATATGTTGGCATCCTATCAAAAAGGTATGCTGACACAACCAAGGGTACATTCACTTTAAGGCTATGTTCCCACACAGTTTTGCTCATTATTTGTCAGTATTTTGCAACCAAAACCAGGAGTGGATTGAAAACACAGAAAGGCTATGTTAACACACTGTTGAAATTTAGTGGATGGCTGCCATTTAATGGCAAATAATTGCAGCTGTTTTGCCATTAAATAACGACCATCCGCTCAATTTCAACAGTGCGTGGACATGGCCTTTCAGTGTTTTTAATCCACTCCTAGTTTTGTTTGCAAATACTGACCAAAATACTGGGAAAAAATACTATCTGAGAACATGCCCTTATAGTTCATATGTGATCAGTTGATGACTACACTGTGGTTACTTCCCACGCGAACATGTTTACTAATATATTTTCAATAAACGTATAAACGCTTAAAGTGGGGAAAACATAGAACCTTCATGACCGAAAGTGGTTGATGCATGGATGTCCAGGTCACATTGAAGCAGTAATCCTCCTCGCCTTCTAAGAGCCTTTTAACACTTTTTTAACACTTTTATTTTTCTACCTACATGGTTGGTTGAGGGATCAATTTTTGCCCCATGATCTACAGTTTTTGGCTATGTTCACACAACGTAAAAAAACTAAGAAAAGGTGTCCGATTTTGATATTTAACACCTTAACGACCGCGGGCGTAAGTGTACGCCCCCAAAACCCGTGCCTTAACGCAAACGGGCGTACATTTACGCCCGCGGTTTCCCCGATCGCTGCGTGTACACGCAGCGATCTAGTAAGATGGCCTGCTATAATGTATAGCAGGCCATCCCTGCTTGTCGGCACGGGGGGTGATTAACCCCTCCCATGCTGACGATCGCCGCTATTGGCTGATCAATTCAGATCAGCATATGGCGGCGATCTGCAGCTTTCCGGGTCACCGGTGACCCGATGGCCCGGAAAGCAATGGCGGTCGGTGCTGTCCGAGGACGACACCGACCGCCATTACTGTTAAAAGTAACGGTGGCCACGGTGCCACGTCCCGATCGCCGGGACCGGCCGGCCAGGAGCGGCCGGCCGATCACGGCGATATAAGTACCCCATGAAAGGGTTAAATACCTGCTGTGGACACCTCAGCTAGGTAGCTGAGGTGTCCAGAGCAGGTATTGACCCATACTCACCGGATCCAGCGTCCCGATCGCGTCTTCCGGGTTCCGAACGCGACTTCCAGGTTCCGAACGCGTCATCGTCTTCGTCGGCGTCTTCGTCTTTTTCCGGCGGTCCCCATCAGTAATCATCGGCTCCAGCGTCGTCAAACTTTGGCTTTTTCCGGAATTGGCGTTGTACTGCCCCCTAGCGGCTGATAAGTGTATATAATACACATATCAGTAGCTATAGGGTTGAAGAAAGATTTTTTTTTTTTTTTCCCAATTTTTTTTTTTTTTTATTCTCCACACCCTATCGCCGCTGAGTGCTGATCAGCATCGCACGTAAGTGCGCCGCTGATCAGCAACTCCTCCTTTTTGGCGTAGAGTGTTTTTTTCCTATATCCTACAGCCACGGTCTGCTTATAAGTGCCGCACATAAGTGCGGCATTTATCAGCAACTCCTTTCTTGGCGTAGTTTTTTTTTTATACTTAATGTTAAAAAAACATGTAAAAAACACCATTACACTACACGGAATAAAGTTTTACACTACACCACTACATACCCCATATACCAATCCCCGTATAAAGATGACCCCCAGGGTGTTTTCGGTGTCGGACGCATACGCTATTATTGCCTCCGACACCGAAACAGCCAGTGAGGATGAATGGGGGGGTCCTTTGTTCCTCCATTAATCCTCATCCTCATCATCCAATGACGTATCTGGGGGTAGCGTAGCGTACGCTGCCCCCCAGACACGTCTTTTCCGCCAGTACCGTCCCAATAAGAGATCACGGTATGGCGTGAAATTCTACAAACTCTGTGAGAGTACCTCAGGGTACACTTACAGATTTAGGGTACGTGCACACTGCGGAATGGCGAAGGATAACCCTTTGTGCATTCCGCAGCTGGCACCCGCCGGCGGACTGATGCAGGCGCGCGTCTCCACCCGTGTCATAGACTCCATGTTATGCTTGGGCGGAATCCATCGTCGGTCCAAAGAATGAACACATTTGACGGAGAGCGGAATCCGCCCGTGCATAGAATGGAGTCTATGACACGGACGGAGACGCGCGCCCGCATCAGTCTGCCGGTGGGTGCCAGCTGCGGAATGCACAAAGGGTTATCCTTCGCCATTCCGCAGTGTGCACGTGCACTTAGAGTGTATGAAGGAAGGGACACCCAAATCCAGCCCCCAGATGCCCCCCCCATCCTCGGAGTTAGTGGGGAGATCGTTCGGGAACTGATCTTCCCACTGCTGGATAAAGGTCACCACCTGTACGGGGATAACTTTTATACCAGCACCCCCTCTTCCGGTCCCTCGCTGCCATGTAGCTTGCGGCACGATCCGAACATATCAGAAGTAGTAATAGCGCCCTAATATTTAGCAGCCATGGAGCGGATCCAGCGCTTCTGGATATGAAGGACCCCGTATCGCACCAGGACAACATTTTCCAGGTGACGTCCCCCACACTGGAAAACAGGAGACCCCAGAAGAAGTGCAGAGTGTGGCGTAACAGGGGGATCAGGAAGGACGCCATTTTCCAGTGTGACGCCTGTCCTGATCACCCCGGCCTCTGCATACTGGATCGCTTCAAGGCGCACCACACGTCACTGGGGTTCTACATTATCTAAATTCTGTCCCTTACTCCTATTTCAGGGGTCACTTTGATCCAGGGATTATTCTGATCGCCATTATGGAGTCGGAAAGGAATTTTTTCCCTGTGATGAGGCTACTGTCGTCTGCCTTACGAGGGTTTTTTGCCTTCCTCTGGATCAACACAGGTTGAATTTGATGGACACCTGTCATTTTCAACCTTATAAACTAATAATTGGCCTAATACCCCCAAATAAATTAGAATTGTCCCTTTTACCCCAGCTAAATAGGTATGGCCGCCATTCCCATTAGAGGATGCCATGATGCAATTACAGAGCCTCTGTGCGGCCAGGACAGTGGAAACCCCCGACAAGTGACCCCATTCTGGAAACTACACCCCATAAGGAATCTAACAAGGGGGGCAGCGAGGATATGGCCCCCTGGTGACGGCCACATTTGGGACGTGAAAATGAAAAAAATTGTATTTTTTATTTTCACGGCACATGTTCTACATATGTGCCTGTTACCAGTGGGGTCCATATGCTCACTGCACCTTGTTAGATTCCTTATGGGGTGTAGTTTCCAGAATGGGGTCACTTGTGGGGGGTTTTTACTGTCCTGGCAGCACAGGAGCTTTGTAATTGCGACATGGCCTCCATCCTCCATTCCAGCCTCTAAATGGCGCTCTGTCCCTTTGGTGGCTTGCCCTGTGCCCATATGGCACATTATGTCCACATATTACAAGCATCATCACTAACGGCGAATGGCGTAAACGAAAAGAGCGAAAAAAGTGCCAGGGTTACCAATTTTTTTCTTACATTATAAATAAAAAAAAGTTAATAAAAAGTGATCAAAATGTCCGATCTTTACAAATATGGTATTAATAAAAACAAGAGATCATTGGGGGGAAAATACACCCCATACAGCCCCATAGGTGAAAAAAATAAAACCGTTATAAGCATCACAATAGGCTCATTTTATTAATAATTAATTGAAAAAAAAAAGGATTTCATTAAAAAAGATTAATAACATTAGAAAATCTGTGTAAACCTGCATATGGTTGTGTTCTGACTGACCTATAGAATATTGCTATCATGTCGCTTTTACCATATAGTGTATTACGTAGACACAGGAACCCCCCAAACGTTACCATATTTTCGTACTCAGGGGAAATTACCCTACACGCTTTGCGTTTATTTTCTTTTTTAACCCCTTGTGGAAATGGAAAAAAATCAAGGCTAGACCAACATTTGGTGTAATTTGTCTTAAATTTTTACTCTAAATCATTAATCTTGTCTTGATTTTTTCATTTTTACAAGGGGCTAAAAAATAAAAAAAACACAAAATTTGTAGAGCAATTTCCCCTGAGTACGGAAATACCCCACATGTGGACATAAAGCGCCATGCGGGTGCAGGGTAAGCCTCCAAAGGGGCGCCATTTGTTTTTTTGAGGCTGGATTTGGCTGGAATGAATTTCGAGGGGCCATGTTGCATTTAAAAGGCCCCTGTGTTGCCAAGACAGTTGAAACCCCCCACAAGTGACCCCATTATGGAAACTACACCCCTCCGGGAATGTAACAAGGGGTGTAGTGAGCATATGGACCCCACTGGTGACGGGCACAAATATGGAACAATGTGGCGTGAAAATGAAATATTACATTTTTTACACTATAATGTTGGTCTAGCCTTGAATTTATTATTTTCACAAGGGGTTAAAAGAGAAAAAAACACACAAAATGTTTAGAGCAATTTCCCCGAGTCCGTAAATATCCCACATGTGGACATAAAGCGCCATGTGGGCGCAGGGCAAGCCTCCGAAGGGAAGGAGCGCCATTTGGATTTGGAGGTTGGATTTGGCTAGAATGGATGATGAACGCCATGTCGCATTTATAGAGCCCTTGTGCTGCCAAGACAGTGGAAACCCCCCACAAGTGACCCCATTCTGGAAACTACACCCCTCAAGGAATCTAACAAGGGGTGCAATGAGAATATGGACCCCTTGATGACGGGCACATTTGTGCCGTGAAAGTGAAAAAATGAAATTTTTCACTTTCACGTCACATTGTTCCACATTTGTGCCCGTCACCAGTGGGGTCCATATGCTCACTGCACCCCTTGTTAGATTCCTTGAGGGGTGTAGTTTCCAGAATGGGGTCACTTGTGGGGGGTTTCCAGTGTTTTGGCAGCACGAGGGCTCTGTAAATGCGACGTGGCCCTTGAAATCCATTCCAGTGAAATCCAGCTTCCAAAAGCCAATTGGCGCTCCTTCCCTTTGGAGGCTCGTCCTGCGCCCGCTTGGCACTTTATGTCCACATGTGGGGTATTTCCGTACTCGGGAGAAACTGCGCTACATGTTTTGTGTTTTTTTTTTCCTTTTATCCCTTTGTGAAAATGAAAAATTGAAGTCTAGAACGTTTTAGTGTAAAAAATACTTTTGTCTTTTTTCACGCCATATTGTTGGGAAAATCTGTGAAGCACCTTTGGGGTCCAGATGCTCACCGCACCCCTTGTTCCATTCCTTGAGGGGTGTAATTTTCTAAATGGTGTCCTTTTAGGGGTGTTTTTTAGGTTTTGGCACCCCAGAGCCTCTGCCAAGCTGAAGTGATACAGTCAGAAATGACCAAATATAACGGAGCCATTGAAATGCACTACGCGCTCCCTTATATCTGAGGCTTGTGGTTGCGTCAAATAGCGCAATAGGGTCACATATGGGGTATTTCTATAAACTGCAGAAACGGGGAAATAAATATTGGGGTGCATTTCTCTGGTAATAAGTTTATAATTATGAAAAATATTGGATTACAATAAAATCTCTGCACAGAAAATTAAAATTTTCAAATTTCTTACACACTTAGCTTTATTTCTGTGACTCCCCTAAAGGGTTAAAAAACTTTCTGGATCTGCTTTTGCAGAGTTTGGGGGGTTGCAGTTTCTGAAATGGGGTGCTTTGTGGGGCTTTCTAACATACAGGCCCCTCAAATACACTTTTAACCTGAAAAGGTCCCTAAAAATATCTGATTTTGAAATTGTACTGAAAATTTGGAAATTTGCTGCTAATGTTTTACGCTTTCTATTGTCTAAAAAAAATGAAATATAGTTTAATAAATGCTGCCAACATAAAGTAGACATGTTGCTAATGCTATTTAATATATAATTTATGTGGCATAACCATTTTCTGTATAAGCAGAAAAGGTTTAAAGTTGGAAAAATGCATTTTTTTTTTACAATTTTTTCACGTTATTTTGTTTTTTTCATAAAGATTCGTTATAAGTATCGACTCCAATTTACAAGAAATGTGAAGTACAATATGTCACGAGGAAAACAATCTCAGAATCAGCCGGATAGGTAAAAGCATCCCGAAGTTATTAATGAATAAAGTGACACAGGTCATATTCATAAAATTTGCTCCGGTCCTTAAGGCCATTTTAGGCCCGGTCCTTAAGGGGTTAAAATAACGTCCATTTGTGCCCCGATTTAACTGACTGGAATGGTAATACACTGAAGTCCATGGAAAGAAGGACGTTCAATGCACACAATGTATTGAATAACGGATGTTTTTGCCGTGGATGTCAAAATATTGACCATGATCATTATTTCGGACGTCTTTTGCCAAACAGCGGACTTTTTTTATTAGTTGTTCACACACAGTTTTTTTCCCATCGTTCTTTCTCCTTTTTTACTATTAAATTCAATGGACTTTTCAATTAAGCCACACCCAAAGGCCAATTAGCAACCTCAAACTAAAATGTGCAAACACCATTCATTGCACTAAGGGGAGGCCAGACAGCTAAATGACGTCCGTTATTTAGACTCAAAATAACGGACAGTGATTTCTTATGGGAAAATTTGTTTTGTTTTGAGAGTGATTTGAATTACAAGCGCGATCCCGGAACGAATTATGCTCCTAATCCAAGACACCACTGTACTTATTATCGTGAAGGACATTATACTCTCAGTCACCAATTTTATTCTATCTATACTTTCATTGCAACTTTTCTTTTATAACATTACAAGAAAATGTGTTCACTCATTTATCTAGATGGTACAAGACCAAGATGCTTCTAAACCACTAAACGTATCCAATAATACATTTTGCTGGAGATACAGTACACAAGTAGAGCATATGTTATCAGATTAAACTTTACTATACAACACATTGACTAGAGATAGGGTATGCTGAGCCAAAACTCTTTGACAGCTGACTACTATAGCTGCGTTATTAATCTATCACAACTGGCTTCAGAAAGATCAGATATCACTACAAGAATGGCTCAATAGGGCAGATCAGTTTGAAGACTGAAACAGAATGCTAGTTAAGATTCTTACACAAACACACAATGGTGGAAAAGAAGACTCTGAATGCATACAGTAACACAATCGGATATGGGTTAAGACTGTTAAATATGTTTTTTGTTAAACTAATAGGTTTATTGACTCTTGTATATGATACGTATTTACTCTGTGGCTATTCAAGTTGTCTTTATTGTCATCACTAGAGATGAGCGAACTTCTCAAAAGTTTTTTCCGACTGGACTTCCGGATTTTTTTTTAAAAGTTCGGTCTGAGCAGATTTTGGATTTCTTCAGATTTCATAGTTTAAACCATCTATATGATACGGGGGTAGTGTATTTGGTTGAATTTAGGGCTCTACATGTCAGTAACATCATTATCTTTTCAATATCTCAAAGTCAATTTTTTTTTTTTTAGACTTCAATATTCACCATTACAGGGTCTATGCAGGAAACTCACCATTACAGGGCCTATACAGGAAAAAGGTAAAAAATGCAGTGAAGGAGCAGCAGTAGTCATTGGAGGCCAGTGGAGTCCAGCAATAGTCATTTGAGGCCAGTACAGGAGCAGCAGTAGTCATTGAACGCCAGTGAAGGACCAGCAGTGGTATCGTAGGGATCAGCAGCAGGATCAGCTCAAGCCGTGAGCAGTAATAATGAGGGGATGAGCAGTGGTTTCATGGGGATAAGCAGGGCTAGCGTGGGGATAAGCAGTGGTTTGTGGGATCAGCAGTGGTATCGCGGGGATCAGCAGCGGCAAGTAGTCAACATGGAGGCCAGTGAAGGCTCAGCAGTAGCTAACATGGAGGCCAGGGCAGACACGACAGTAGTCAACATGGAGGCCAGTGAAGGCCCAGCAGTAGCAAACATGGAGGCCAGGGCAGGAGCGTCAGTAATCAACATTGAGGCCAGGCAGGAGCAACAGTAGTCAACATGGAGGCCAGTACAGGAGCAACAGTAGTCAACATGGAGGTCAGTACATGTGCAACAGTAGTCAACATGGATGTCAGTACAGAAGCAACAGTAGTCAACATGGAGGCCAGTACAGGAGCAACAGGAGTCAACATGGAGGCCAGTGAAGGCCCAACAGTAGCCAACATGGAGCCAGGGCAGGAGTACAGTAGTCAACATGGAGGCCAGGGCAGGAGCAACAGTAGTCAAGATAGAGGCCAGGCAAGAGCAACAATAGTCAACATGGAGGCCAGTACAGGAGCAACAGTAGTCAACATGGAGTCCAGGGCAGGAGCAACAGAAGACAACATGGAGGCCAGTGAAGGCCCAGCAGTAGCCAACATGGAGGCCAGGGTAGGAGCGGCAGTATTCAACATGGAGGCCAGGCCAGGAGTAGCAGTTGTAATGGGGTGACATGAGCAGCGGAAGCAGAATAATGAGGTCCATGGACAGGCCAGAGGTAGCAGGGCAGCAGCTGCAGCAGCAGGAGTTGGTGGAATGACCAGTAAGGTCTAGTTCACATATAGGCCATAATAGAAGCAGAAAGGTCCTACATCTTGGTGCGACTGTCAATATGACCTGCTGCGCTGAAAACTCGCTCGGATAACACACTGCTTGCTGGACAGGAGAGTATGTCCAAAGCAATTCAGCAATTGTGTCCAGACATCTAATTTTCCCACCCAGTAGTCCAGGGGGATCCGGAAAGTTAGGTGGCAACGTAGAGTCCAAAAAACACCTGGACTTGCTGTTTGAGGTATGCCGCCATGTCCTGCCGCTGTGACGGTGCTCCTGTTACCCCGGCTGTGGCTGCATGAAAGCGTGCATCATGGACAACAGGCTCAGACTGGTGCCACTGCTCATGCCATCCATGCCACTCCTTTCTATAATAATTCATTTTTCCTCCCGTTGGGAAGGGTGAATGGATTATCACAGCTTGTTGCAATACCCTGGGTCCAGTACTGTGGCCAGCCAGAAGTTGTCCCGTTCACGAATACTCTACAGGCGTCGGTAAGCCCGAAAGCATATCTACATGCGCTTAGCCATTTCCACCAGAGAGTGGAAAGGAGTCCCCGCCTCCGTCTCCACAGCATACTGCCAATGGGTACTGCTTCCATCCTCCTCATCCTCTTCATAGCCCTGCATATCCTTTTCTGGCCCCCCCTGTCGTGGCAGGAAGGCTCATCTCCTTCCCCTTCACCCGTCCCACCAAGAGTTTCTGTGTGTTCAGGTCCTCCTCCTCCTCAACTTCCTCTCCTCCTCCTCCGCCAAGCGATCCTCCAGCGACCCAGGCTGCGCCAAGACCTGTTTCTCCTCGCCACTGAGTCGCATGAGCATCAGCTCCAGTACATGAAGCATGGGTATAATAGCGCTCAGTCCTGTGTCTTGCCCACTGACTAGCAAGGTGGCCTCCTCAAAGAGTCGTAGCTAGCGGCAGGTGTCACGTATGAGCTGCCACTGCCCGAGCTCCAGGTTAAACAGGGAAGTCGCTATGTCCGCCTGCATCAAGAGAAAATCCGTCAAGGCTTTCCTCTGCTCATAGAGCTGGTCCAGGATATGGAGGTGGAGTTCCACCGCATGGCTACATCGCAATGAGACGATGGTTGGGAAGACTCATCCTCCACTGCAGGTCGAGGAGGATGTTGTGAGAGCGACTTGAATGGCTAAAATGGTTACACAGCTTTCGAGCCATGACAGCACAGTCTGTAAATGGGAGTAGACTTTAGAAAGTGTGTAACTATTAGGTTTAAAACATGGCCATACACGGGGCGTGCTTCATACCTCCTTGATGCAGCGCGGAGGAGAATGTTGCTCCCATTGTCACTCACCACGTCCAACTTTCAGATGGCGTGGAGTCAGCACGAGAGGATTTCCTTTCAAGCAGTGTCCAGCTCTTCCTCTGTGTGCTTTCTTTTCCCCAGGCAGGCTAGGTGCAGCCACACCGTGCTACACCCAAGTGGTACAAGGGAGGAACACTGGTGGTTAAGAAGGCTTTGGACTACTGGAGGAGGTGGAGGAGGATCGCAAAACCGGAACCCTGCTGTGAAAAGGGGTGGTGTCATCACCTTCTCTGGCCAAGTTGCTGGGGTTCCAACGGCCATATACATTTACCCACTGAGCAGTAATGGACATATACTGCCCTTGCGCCCGTAATTACAGCTTCAGATGTCTGTGGTTAAAGGTACATGTCTGCTCACTGAAGGGCTCAGGAGTGAGCAACCTTTTCGCGAACATCCATACATGGTGGCATAGCTGTGTTGGGAAAAGTAGTGTTGACTCGGCACTTTCCACCTGGCTCCGCACACAACATCAGTTCCGAAAAGGTGCCAAGTCGACCAGTTAAACGGCAGAGCCTGAGCACCAGCAACTTGGCCAGCGGGCGTTCAGTTTCACTGCTGCGGGATTGTGGGTGCATATCGCTCTGGTATAGGGATCCATGAGACAGGCTGCCTACTGCTAGCAACACAGGGGCCACCAGCTGAGAATGGAAGCGTAAAGCCAACCTCCCTTCCAAGAGGGAGGTCTGACTGTGTGAAAGGCCCCCTGACTACTGCTGCTTCCTGCTGCTGTTGACCGCTGGTCTGCCTGAGGCCTGCTGTGACCCACTACACCCCGGTCTCCCAGGCGGAAGGGGGGGTGGCACTTCATATGGGCAGCCATGGC
>NW_027208573.1:0-53632 GCF_027789765.1 Dendropsophus ebraccatus
CGGCAATAGACCTGCATCATGCGCAGGAATCGGTTCGCAGTTCATAAAAGGCCCGTCTATTCATAGTAAAAAACAGAAAAAAAAATGTAATGTTGGTAAATTCACTTTAAGGCTGGGTTCACACACACAGTATATTTCAGTCAGTATTTGGTCCTCATATTAAAAATCACAACCAGGAGTGGATTGAAAACATAGAAAGGCTATGTTCACACAATGGTGAAATTGAGTGGATGGCCACCCTATAACGGTAAATAACTGCCATTATTCAATACAACAGCCATTGTTTTAAATTACAGCAAATATTTGCCATTAACCCTTAGCGACCCATGACGTATCTGATACGTCATGGTGCCGCTCGGGGTGTTCAGAGCGGGTCCCGCCGGGACCCCGCTCTGAACGGCGCTGATCCCGGCTGACACGTGCAGCCGGGCAGTGCCTCTATTAGCCGGCGCTGGTCCCGTTGCCGCGCCGGCTAATTAAGCCTCTAAGTGCAGCTGTCAAACCTGACAGCTGCACTTAGAGGCTCAGGTAAACACATCCCTGGTGTCTAGTGGGACGGATCTCCCCCCCGCGATGCGATTGCGGGGGGGGAGATCCGTTCTTCTGCCCGTGCCGGGCCTCAGCGTCGGAATGACGCTGATCCCGGCTCGGCAATAGATTGCTGTGGCCTGCAGCAGGCCATAGTAATCTATGACCGATCTAATCGATCTTTGCTGTGTATATACACAGCATTGATCTCTATGAGAGATCAGTGCTTTGTATATACAAGTCCCCCAGGGGGGCTTCTAGTTACAGTAAAAAAAAAGTAAAAAAGTGTTTTTATTAATAAAAAATCCCCTCCCCTAATAAAAGTCCAAATCACCCCCCTTTTCCCATTTTATAAATATAAATTAATAAATAAATAAATAAACATATTTAGTATCGCCGCGCGCGTAATCGCCCGAACTATTAATTAATCACATTCCTGATCTCGCACGGTAAACGGCGTCTGCGCAAAAAAATTCCAAAGTGCAAAATTGCGCATTTTTGGTCGCATCAAATCCAGAAAAAATGTAATAAAAAACGATCAAAAAGTCGTATATGTGCAATCAAGGTACTGATAGAAAGAACACATCATGGCGCAAAAACTGACACCTCACACAGCCCCATAGACCAAAGGATAAAAGCGCTATAAGCCGGGGAATGGAGCGATTTTAAGGAACGTATATTTGTTAACAATGGTTTGAATTTTTACAGGCCATCCGATACAATATAAGTTATACATGTTATATATCATAGTAATCGTAACGACTTGAGGAACATGCATAACAAGTCAGTTTTACCATAGGACAAACGGCGTAAATGCAAAACTCCCCGAAATCAAAACAAAATTGCTTTTTTTTCAATTTGACAGCGCAAATGATTTTTTTCCGGTTTCGCAGCATATGTTATGGAAAAATAATGCCTGTCATTGCAAAGTACAATTGGTTTCGCAATAAATAAGCGCTCATATACATCTCTAGGTGAAAAAATGCAAGCGCTATGGACTTTTAAACTTAAAATGGAATAAGCAAAAGCGCAAAAACGAAAATAGGCTTTGACCTTAAGGGGTTAAATGACGGCCATCCACTCAATTTCAACATTGTGTGAACAGAACCTTTCTGTGTTTTTAATCAACTCCTGGTTTGGGTTGCAATATGAGGACCACAATACTGACTGAAATATATGTAGTGTGAACCCAGCCTCATAAAGGATTGTATCCTTCTTGTTCCTTACATTTTTTTTAGAGTCCACATTGGCCTTTACAGTGGTTCAAATATGATCACTGACACAGGGGGAGGTAAAAACTTACTATCTGTGAATTTCCTGAGATTCTTAGTAGATGAAAGATTTTTCTCAGCCAAAAACTCAGACAACTTTAAACACGTTCAAACTTGAATGCTTGCATTTGATTACCTGTGGCTGAAGAAGCTGGATGCAGTCCTAGGAAGTCCTGGAAAATGTGGATATGGCCTATGGCTGTATCCATTATTTCCAGGTAGCCTAAGGGCTGCATTAACTTCTTTAGCCACCGGTAATCTAATGCCGAATGTTTGGGTCAGACAAACCTATGCGTGCTCGAGGTTTGCTCATCTCTATTAATGTATGTATAGAGTCTCTGTGCAGCTACATTGGCTGAACACATAATATTTCTTCAGTCTCTATAGAGCTCGAATGTGTCCTTTGGCGATCATGTCCCAATTGTATTTTAATGTTTATTATTGTGTGCCAAAATACCTGTCACTGATTTCATGCTGTCCAAACACGGGCAGCATGAAGATTTATTGTGAAATTACTTCTGATTCATTGTGAAAGCTCATGCTGGTTCAGGGCAATAATAGTTTATTGTCAACCAGGAATGGGACTCTGAGTCAATGGGGCGGTCCGTAGCCCCGATTGACAGATCTATCCCTATCTTATGCACAAATAGGGAGAGATTTTTTTATTCGTGCAAGAGACTCCGAGCCTTGTTTCTGGCTGAAGACATAACTTTGATTACTCTGATATGGCTCAGGCTTTTACAAGGAATCAGATATCAAATGTAACAGGTAAACCTATCAATGTGTCATACTGCCTGTAGTTTGGACAGCATGAAAGAAGTGACAGGTCCCCATTTAAAGGCTATATTGTATTGTGATTATGCTACAATCTTGTTTGTCTTTATATTTTTTTCCTGTGTTCTGTTAAAATAATATCAAAATAATAATTGCACAATAAACTGAATTCTACTATTGGAATGTCAGAATATTATGCTCTATTGAGTTGACGTCACAATTGTTATACCCTATGGGGGAAATTTATCAAACATGGTGTAAAGTGAAACTGGCCCAGATGCCCCTAGCAACCAATCAGATCCCACTTTTAATACCTCACAGTCTCTATGGAAAATGAAAGGTGGAATCTGATTAGTTGCTAGGGGCAACTGAGCCAGTTTCACTTTACACCATGTTTGATAAATCTCCCCTATGAGTTCTGAGTTAGTGATGTTACAGCAGTCTTCAATTATAAGTTTTGTGTAATAATAATAATAGTTATTTTTATTTTTTGCAAGGCTGTGTTCTGTTATACTAATGTGCCACAGCAGAACTGGCGTTTGTGCTAGGTTATGTTCTATAATATACATTACCGTTTAAAAGTTTGGGGTCACCCAAACAATTTTGTGTTTTTCATGAAAAGTCACACTTATTCACCACGATACGTTGTGAAATGAATAGAAAATAAAGTCAAGACATTGACAAGGTTAGAAATAATGATTTGTATTTGAAATAACATTGTTTTTACATCAAACTTTGCTTTCGTCAAAGAATCCTCCTTTTGCAGCAATTCCAGCATTGCACACCTTTGGCATTCTAGATGTTAATCTGTTGAGGTAAGCTGGAGAAATTGCACCCCACGCTTCTAGAAGCAGCTCCCACAAGTTGGATTGGTTGGATGGGCACTTCTGGCGTACCATACGGTCAAGCTGCTCCCACAACAGCTCAATGGGGTTCAGATCTGGTGACTGCGCTGGCCACTCCATTACCTATGATAGAATACCAGCTGCTGCTTCTGCTGTAAATAGTTCTTGCACAATTTAGAGGTGTGTTTAGGGTCATTGTCCTGTTGTAGGATGAAATAGGCTCCAATGAAGCGCTGTCCACTGGGTATGGCATGGCGTTGCAAAATTGAGTGATAGCCTTCTTTAATTAGAATCCCTTTTACCCTGTACAAATCTCCCACCTTACCAGCACCAAAGCAACCCCAGACCATCACATTACCTCCACCATGCTTAACAGATGGCGTCAGGCATTCTTCCAGCATCTTTTCATTTGTTCTGCTTCTCACAAACGTTCTTCTTTGTGATCCAAACACCTCAAACTTGGATTCATCTGTCCACAACACTTTTTTCCAGTCTTCCTCTGTCCAATGTCTGTGTTCTTTTGCCCATCTTAATCTTTTTATTTTATTGGCCAGTCTCAGATATGGCTTTTTCTTTGCCACTCTGTCCTGAAACTCAAAATCCCGCAGCCGCCTCTTCACTGTAGATGTTGACACTGGTGTGTTCGAGTGTTCTATTATTAAAATATCACTATTGTTTTTTTTTTTTTTTTTTCATAAGCTGTGTTGTATTGTAGTGATGTCACAATAAACTGACTTTATTTATCTATTTTGTTGTGATGATGTCACACTGTGCATTTGAGGATATTTGAGGCTTTTTATTCTAGTAGTTGTTGCCTTTAGACTACACAAACTTTAGACGTCTTTTCTATCTGACAGTTCCCCTTTAAATTAATTTACATAGGAGTCACAAACTTTTCTAGAGTGCAAAGCTTTATACAAAGTCATTTGAGAAGTTCTGAGTATGCCTGTCAGCACAATTTGACAGATTACAAGTGTTACATAATTGTATGTGCATAAAACCGAATACAGCACAGGCTCATTGACTTAGGAGAAGTATAAAATAAACAATGTAACCAAACTTTATACATTATATCTATATGTTATCTGCATTAACGTTATTTCCATTTTATTTTATTTTTTGTTATTAAGGAAACCATACACAGGCTACATCTATTGAACTATTGTGCCATAAAGCCAAAAATGTGGTGTCAGTCATGTGTAACTACCAGGCATAACAACTGCTAAGGGCCAACTATTAAATCTCCCACAAAATGTATGTGGTCCCCTATTAAAGCAGTATACTCATCTCAAGGCTGTTTACCTATTTACAGGTTCAGATCACAGAGCTGGCACTTGAATCTGTCAGATGATATATACTGGATACTCTATAAGTGCCTAAGATAGGTGTACAAGTTATATGGCCATATGGCTTCATCTTCAAATTATAATATGGATCTCCATGGTTAAAGGTGTTATCCAGGCTTAAAAAAGGTGGTATTTTTCTTCCACAAACAGCATCACTCTTATCCTTAGTTGAGTGTAGGTTTTGCATCTTAGTTCTATATAAGTCAATGGAACGGTATTGTAATGCCACCCATACCCGACAATGGGGGGTAAGCCTGGTTGAAGCTTCATTGTAAGTTTTGCTATCAGGCCCCAGGGTTACTTGTTAGGCCAATGCTGACAATAGTTCTCACCACTTCAGGCAGATACACATTAGTACTTTAGGAAATTCACCTCTCCACCCTGCTCTTGTTACTCTGCAGGGAGTCATGCAATACTGAGAGTGTAGAGTATGGTTGGATACTTCCAGAAGCCTTAGTTCATTTTGAATAATCCATGGTATCAAGTCGCTGTGAATTTAGAGGATTAGAGCAGTGGAGTAATTATTTCATTAATAGATTATTAAATTAGCACTTTCCAGACACCTCATCAGCTGCTTGAATACTAATTGTTCACAAATCCCAGGAAAGGGCGGAAATGAGAACGCTTGTCAGTAATGCACCAGTACATGTGATTGTCAATACTTAATGAGTGTGTTTATGATAACCCGAGAGTTTATACAAAGCTTGTCCCAGCGATGATAATTAAAATACAGTAAGATGTTATAGGCATGCCTCGGCTATCAATGGTGGTTGTAGCCTTGGCCCTATTACCAACATGGGAAAAAGATTTTGTTTTTGTTGGAGAAAACACAATTAGAAACAAACTAATAGATTCGTAACTTATCAAATTTGCTCTCAATTTCCATTCATTTTTTAGTTATTCTCAATAATAATAATAATAAATAATAATAATAATAATAATAATAATAATGTTATTTAATCTATTTTTTTTTATATTGGGTGATATTCAGTAACAGGGAAACCTATCAAAGGGAGGAGTCTCTGCACCTGTACATTGAGCAGAGAAGTATAAATTGTATGCTATTAACATCTACAGGTGCTGTATACATACTGTAAGTGCTCACTCACTACATTTATTGAGCCAGAAGCTCTGCACCCAACCCAGCAAATGTTAACTGAACTGGCATACCGTATAGGGCTCCACAGAGAGTACATAAAAGAGCAAGGACTCTTTTCATGTACTTTGAATAGTCCAGAGATAGGGGTTGATTCTGTATGCATCACCACTTATACTCACAAGTATATTTGTTCTGCATCCAACTCTGCAAAGGTGTGCGGACAAGTCTGAATTGATTACTGAATATAAATAACGCTGAGCTAATTGGCCCAGGAAAAAAAAATATACGAGATTAGTTCATGTCTATGCACAGTAGCTTGATCTGCCTGAAACTAAAATGGTCGAGTTTGGCCCATAGAAATAATTTACAACTCAGCCTTGATATCTAAAGGCACAATAAGAGTTGAGAGTGGTCCAGTGCCTTGCTATAGATCTACACAAAGGTTTAATCCTGGGGCTCACGCGACCCAAAAATAGAAGTATATTGTTTTTGTCATAATAGTAATAAAATGGTGATAAACGTGAGTTCAAATCTTTGTGCATTGTTTCTGGAACCAAATTTCCTGTGTTTAGGCTGAGGTTTTAATCATTCTTGCTATGATTCTCAGTCAACAAATTGCACCATCTTTAAAGCAAACAATAATCAATGAGAATGGAGCTGAGGAGGTGCTTGTGTTGCTGATGGAAGCCAACTAGCCTCTTGAGACATAATGCAACCAGTAACATTGTACTTATACTTCAGAAATTACATATACTGGTGATTACCTATCACTAATGGAAATTGCTATGATCTTAGGCAGTTTTGTTAGTTTACACAATGTTGGACACAAGATTTCTAAGTCGTACTAGTCCTTCGGTCACAGGCATAACCTACCCTAATCCTAAAGTCCACAGAACCCCAGTAGCCTCACAACTCTATACTCTTTAGCCAAAGTATTTAGCCCTAGAATCTCTATAACTTGTTTTGCCCTGTGAATATCCAGTCTTCTTGATGTTTTGTGCAATAGTGCTAAGAGCCATATATTGTATTAGTGTCCCCTGTCCCCAATTCCTTTGCCTGGTTTATGTTTTATTTGTTTTTGCATGATTGTTCTGTAATTTTGACTCTATTGTTTTCTTGGGAAAGTATTTGGAAGCCTTCTCAGTAAGCCTTGAACTGTATGTTTCAGACTAAGATTTTCCCATCTTTACATAGGAAAGACAAGGGGGCTATAGAGTCAAAACCATTCCCTGAATGTTTGTTTCTGCAGTCATTTCACACTAAAAGGATAGGATAGGCTAATGTATACACTCTCTTTAAACTCAGGATGATTCTGAATGGGGGCTGTACAAATCTATTTAGGAAGTCAGAATTTACTAAATGAGGGCGTGTCTCAGTATAGACGTTGGGAGCATGTCTTAAGATAGACCACCAATGTCTTAACCGAGAATCTACATTATGTGCTATGACTCTCAGCAATTACCAGAATAGTAAGTAAGGGGCCTTTTACATGGCGTGATTATCGGCTTAGCATGCATATTATCACTCATAAGTAAAAGAATTTAGTGTCCAACCAACGAATGAACTCATTGGGGGGGATTTATCAAACTGGTGTAAAAAAGAATTCTTAGTTGCCCCTAGCAACCAATCAGATTCAACTTTCATTCATCACAAGTCCTTTGGAAAAATGAAAGGTTGAATCTGATTGGTCGCTAGGGGCAACTAAGACAATTCTACTTTTACACCAATTTGATAAATCTCCCCCATTATCTGTTGGTCCATTGGGATCATGCAATCCTAAAAATTATTATTTGTCAGTGTAAACAGTGGATTTGCCGCTGACAATAAATAAAGAAAAATTAATAATTAAGTGAAAGGCCACACAATAGATCCAGCCATAATTTATGTGACCCTGGCAAAGCAATCATTAACCCATGTAGTAGGCTCATAATACGAGTGCTGATCAGCTAAATCAGCACTCATTTTGTGCAAAGGTCTAACTAGTAAAAAAAAATAATAATAATATTCAGCAGAAATTCTGGGGGTACATACATATACAAAAATCAGACATTACAGAGACCTTCTGCTTGCAAGAGCTTACAGACTGTGAGGACAGGGTTGGAGACAAAAGTGGGGCAAAAAATAAAAGAAGTTTATCTACAGTTTACTCCACTTGGCTTTCTTTGGATGTTTTATGGTTGGCTCATTATAGTTATTGAATAGTGATGAGCGAATAGTGAAATATTCGAATAATCGATATTCGATAGAATATTCGATCCCATTAAAGTCTATGGGAACAAGTATTTGATTATTGAAAAATATCTATTCGGCCACTTGGAGGTAAAAAAACGAAATCTGGGGTAATTGAAAGCTTATCGAATATTTATTGAGTATTCGGCGTACTATTTGATAATATTCGATAGATTGAATACCTTACTATTCGATCGAATATCTATTCGAACGAACAGTATTCGCTCATCACTATTATTGAACAACAATACATTCAAATTGGAATGATCAGCCATTAAACCATCCCTTCAGTCTCCTTTAGCTATCACCAGTTTCTGCTCGATAGTGGACTTGTCATCAACAGCTGCATCCCTGGCTAATGGTGTCCATTTGGATAATGAGACTTTTCTGTTTTGTGTAATGGAGTTTATATTTATCCTGCCAACACAGCCAGGAATTGACTGTAAGAAAAACATTCATTTTCCAGATACAAATGTATTATTATTATTTTTTTTTTTTTTGTTTCCAACATTTTGGGTTTTTGATCGTAGATTTTCATATTAAACTCCAACCGATCATTTTCGACATTTTGTTAAAAGTCCCAATTTTGATTCTTGTGGCTTCCTTAGAACACTAACGGTCATTTACGATGATAAAGTGATAAAATAACCATACATCCCATATGCCTATGGTTTCATTTATGGCAGTTGAGTCCAGCTATATGACTTCATCAAGACGTAAGTGGATGGAAGCAATGTCCTCTGATTAGAAAGAAACATCTTGGTATTGATTTTTTGGCAGCTATCTGTATAATGAGCCCACCGCGTGTTCCACCGTAGGCAATACGGAATTGCTTTTTAATATTTTAGTCCATCTTACTGTTTTTATTTATAATTTTTCCATATTCTCTGAGAAGCAGCCAGGCTTTGCGCTGTATAATAAATGTAGTCATTAGTGCTTTTGTTTGGTCTCTTATGCTTAGAATTTCCTCCCCTGGTAACTCAATTAACACGGCAGAAATTATTTGCACCATCTGTGGTGTTACACTTTGTGATGAGGTTCCACACTGAACCAGTTGTAAGTAATATCAATGAGGCACTGTATGTAGATTAAAACTCCTAATGAGGGAAACAAAACTTAATAGGGCTGAATAAGAAAGCTTGTTTTATTCATGCTGTTGCAAATACTAGAAGCTTAGGGAGTATAAGTAGTATCCAGTGAAAAATAGATGACACACGCGCAAGCTGAACAAGCGTTCAGAGAGGACGAGCAGACATAATTTGACACGACCTCGGCAAATGAAGCAGCACGTTCATAAGCTAGCAACGTTTCTTTGGGGATCGAAGGATCTTGCAGGTCATACTAAGGAACATCAGTGTATGTGATCCTAATAAGAACTTTTTCAGAAGCAATCATAGATTACAGCCACACACAGAGCATTGCTATAATAGTCATCCTATCGTTTAGGCTGGAATTACACCCAGGCTTTATGTAGCGTAATGACTGTGATTGCAACGATAAGAGCCGAAGTCTGTAAGTACACAATGAGTAGCATGGGCATGCAGATCTTATTACATTTTCATACCATTTTCATAAGGACGCCACACAATGGATACTGATGAAGCGGTTAACGTTTATATGGGAAAGAGACATAGTAGCAATGTGTATCCTGAGATTTCTAGCTCAAGGTGCAGCTACAGAACTGCCAGGATACATACATTGGATCCAGTGCAAACATTTGGCTCAACACAATTGCTGTAATGACCCCAAGAGTTTTATCCCCTGCACTAAGCTTTACCTTTTTGCTGCAACTAATGTTGAGATAGCCCCCAAATACATCAATATTCAGCTTGGGGAAATTAATGTGTGCTAGGGATGAGGAAAGAGGAGGTAAAGTGCTATTGGGCACCTCCTTCTTCCAGGAAAAAAATAAAATAAAATAAAGATTGGGCACGTTATTAGCGAACCTCGAGCATGCTCGATTTCATCCGAATCCGAACATTCTGCATTTGATTAGCGGTGGCTGCTGAAGTTGGATAAAGCTTTAAGGTTGTCTGGAAAACATGGATACAGCCAAAGACTATATCCATGTTTTCCACATAGCCTTAGGGCTTTATCCAACTTGAGCAGCCTACACTAATCAAATGCCGAACGCTCGGGTTCGGATGATCTCGAACATGCTCAAGGTTTGCTCATATCTAGCAATGACCCTTTATTTTATGAGAGAGCTGGCTGGTCCACTCCTGGATGCAGAAGCTGGATCTCTGCTATTGGAGGGTACTAGGTCCCTCAACAATTGTTGGTAGTAGCTGGCCCAGCAGACCATTTGGTATCAATGTGTGGTAACCAGGGCCGGTTTTAGACTAAATGTGGCCCTGGGCAAAGTTGAAGGTGGGGCCCCATATGCTGAAATATTGTAGCAACAATTTAAGGTCCCCATACATTTTACACTTTTGTTGCTGGTACCTGTTGTTCTGGTGGGTTCGGCCATCAGTGTAAGGTGTATGGGCTCTCTGGACAGTCTGACAGATTATATCAGTGGACATAGGGGGTCGAGCTTGATGGAAAATCAACACCCAACCTCTTTGTTCTCAGAGAGATAAGCCGCCATGAGATCTGTATGGCTATGGCTTTCCCCTCTCATAGAGAACACAAGAACACTCAGATGTGCCAAATTTCTGTGTATGGGGAGGACGGGACCAGATGGGAGAGATAATTGTCAAGCTGAAGGATTGTTCAGCCAGCAGTTATTGGAAGCATACGGCCACTTTAAGGCCGTATTACACTGCCTGATATTCCGCAGAACGTGAGCGCCAATCTGGTAGAATGGAAGCTCGCTTAGAGAGCCTACTACATGGCTCTTTTATGATGTCTTTTACATGTCGGGACTGCCGCTACATGCCAGGACTGCCCCTACATGCCAGGACTGCCCCTACATGCCAGGACTGCCCCTACATGCCGGGACTGCCCCTACATTCTGGGACTGCTGCTACATGTCGGGACTGCCCCTACATGCCGGGACTGCCGCTACATTCTGGGACTGCCGCTACATGTCAGGACTGCCCCTACATGTCAGGACTGCCCTACATGTCAGGGCTGCTGCTACATGTCAGGACTGCCCTAACATTCTGGGACTGCCGCTACATGGCGGGACTGCCGCTACATGCTGGGACTGCCGCTACATGTCAGGACTGCCGCTACAAGTCAGGACTGCCGCTAGTGGTGTATAAACACAAGAACTATTTATATGAATTGCTTTAAAAAAATAAAATAAAAAAATCACTATAATCAGGACCAAATATTACCTCCATACCGTTTATTAAGAAAACACACTATATATAGGCCAATATTACCACCATAAAGTGACCGCCCCATAATGACTCTATATACACACTATATAAGACCAATATTACCACCATAGAGTGACCACCGCATAATGACTCTATATACAGAACAATATTACCGCCATAAAGTGACCGCCCCCATAATGACTCTATATATACACTATATACAGACCAATATTACCGCCATACAGTGACCACCGCATGACTCTATATATGGACCAATATTACCGCTATAGACTGACCACTGTATAATGAATGACTCTATATACACTGTATACAGACCAATATTATGTGGCTGTCACCCTATGGCTATACTATTGGTCTGTATATAGTGTATATAAAGAGTCATTATGTGACAGTCAATCTATGGCAGTAATGACTCTATATATACACTATATACAGACCAATATTACCGCCATAGAGTGACCACCGCATAATGACTCTATATACACTATATACAGACCAATATTACCGCTATAGACTGACCACTGTATAATGAATGACTGTATATACACTGTATACAGACCAATATTATGTGGCTGTCACCCTATGGCTGTACTATTGGTCTGTATATAGTGTATATATAGAGTCATTATGTGACAGTCAATCTATGGCAGTAATGACTCTATATATACACTATATACAGACCAATATTACCGCCATAGGCTGACCACCACATAATAACTCTATATACACACTATATACAGACCAATATTACCGCCATAGATTGACCACTGCATAATGACTCTGTATCCAGACCAATATTATGTGGCGATCACTCTATGGCGGTAATATTGGTCTGTATATAGTGTGTATAGAGTCATTATGTGGTGGTCAGTCTATGGCAGTAATATTGGTCTGTATATAGTGTGTATATAGAGTTATGTGGTGGTCACTGTATGGCGGTAATATTGGTCTGTATATAGAGTTATTATGTGGTGGTCACTGTATGGCGGTAATATTTGGCAATATCATTATGTGGTGGTCAATCTATGGCAGTAATGACTATATATACACTATATACAGACCAATATTAATGCCAAAGAGTGACCACTGCATAATGACACTATATACAGGCCAATATTACCGCCATACAGTGACCACCACCTAAGGACTGAATACCACCTTTTTTTTTCTCAATAAATACACCGTATTGCCTTATATACATAGGAGCTGCAGCCAATCAGCGGCCTCAGTGGTCATCGGCAGCAATTACATAGGACTGATGAGGCCAGAGAATGGCTGCAGCTCCTATATACAGTCTATTCACCTCAATACTTGGAGTCAGCAGTGCTAATACACACACACACTTATATATACACACACACACACACACACACACACACACACATGAAAACACATTATACAGATACTAACCATCCAGCCCACACACTATACACATGACATGTAACACACACTGCATTCATCCATTATACACATAGCATTCATACACACACTACATGTACAGTATACTTACCCCCTCTAGCATGCTGGGTGTAGTGGTGAATCCCCCTCATGTTCCTTGCAGCAGCAGCAGGCTGTCATCCTTCACCCGGCATCCCTCTCCTCCATCGTCCCGACAGCTCCACACCAGAGCAGGAAGTCACATGCAGTAAGAGGAGCTGGAGGGAGGGGGAGGGGGAGCAGACACCAGCCCAGCGCAGCAGCCAGGGATCATTCACAGACGCTGCAGGACCCTGTCTGTGCTCTCCTCTCCTACTGGAACTGCGGTAGGGGGCCCCTGGAGATGGGGGCCCTGGGCATTTGCCCTGCTGCCCCCCCCTAACGCCGGCCCTGGTGGTAACAGTGGGTCAGGCAGGTAGGCATAGTCAGTAGTCAGAGTCATACCCAGGAGGGTCAGTACAGTATAATCAAAACTCAGGGAGGTTATTAAATCCTAACACTACTCAGGTACTCAAGTTTTGCTTTATGTATGTTGACTCCTGCACATGATCTGGAATCTTTCCTTTATTCCTTGACTGGTATATTTTGAATAACCCTTCATGTGCTAAATGTTTTGGTAATCTGGTATCAATTAACTTGGCTTTATTTTTATTTTTTTATTATTTTTTTTTTTTTCGGGAGGGGGGGGGAGGTGCAGGGTCAACTTTACTCTTTCCTTGTCTGCCTTGGGTCCCCTAGCTAAGTTTTTAGCCTACAAAAAAGCACTTTTATTCCACCGCCCTATTGCACAAAGCGATTATCATTTGGCCTATTATTGGCCATTACAGCCGATAATCAATTTGAGTAATAAAAGGCAACGATCAGCTGACATGCGCGTCTTTAACGTCTTTCAACATGTTGAAAGATTAAAGACAATGATAGCAACGATCTGCTGCTGTCGCCCCGTGCAATGGAAGCGGTGGCAGCAGACCGCCAATATCTCCTATGTATATTTCTTTTATTCATTTGATTTTTTTAAACTTGTTTTAACTTGAAAATATGGAAATGTTCAGAGCAACACATTTTTCACATTTTGTCTACAAAAAAAAAACTAAGAATTAAATTTGATCTATTTTATCCATTTCTCATAACCAAATATATAAGCCAAGTAGCTGAAATTAAAGTGTTACTGTAATCAATATTGCTATTTGTAGCTAGCCTCTTATGAACATTAGCTCTTGTAACCAACATAATTATTACAAGTCGTTTACTTAGTCTAAACTGCTGAACTGTTAAATTGTAAAGGAAATTACTTAAGGGAGACTAAGAAATATTCTGGATTGTTTTATGGCATTTGTAATGATCACACTCTGAAAGGGGAAATCCCATCTCATGAAGTGATGGGGTATCACAGTGGAAGGCTATTCACACTACAAAAGAAAAAGTGAAAATGCATCTGCTTTTGCTATTTAAAAAGACATCCGTATTGCCGCATTTTAACTGACCTCAGTGCACTGCTTTGAAGCCAATGGAATGACAGACACTCAATGCACACAGTGTATTAAATAACAGTTGTCTGCAAGGACATCAAAGTAATGATCCTGACAATTATTTTTGGACGTCTTTTGCAAATAAACAGATTAATTTTTAGTTGTTCACACTCAGTCTCTTCACCATTTTTACTATTAAATTCAATTGACTTTTCAATCTAAGACACACCCAAAGGGCAATCAGTCCACCTGAACTAGAATAATGTACCAACAGCTGCCATTGCACTAAAGGGCGGCCGAACTGTGAAATAAAGGACATCATTTTTTCAATTTCAAGAACAAAGAGGAAAAAAGGTTGTGGTACCATAAGACCCGAAAGAATGCAACATTACACAAGTGATGTGGACCCCTGAATCTCACAAGCATAAAATGATGGCATATTCTAGTGAAATCAATGTTTTTAGGCAGAACAACAACAACTGAAAAAGTCTTTGCACATGGCTGAAGCATTAACTTTTTTTTCACCCTCTTTTTCATAAAATGATTTGTACTATAGTGTTAAGTCTACCAATTTGAGGAAAATTGAATAAAAAATAACATTATGTTGCTAGGTGCTTAACTAAATTGTTTGGTCTTGAATGTGTTTCACAGAATATGGGATCTAATGGATATTGGTTGTTTTTTTTGGTGGCTCTCTTTCATTTAAAGGCTATGTTCACACAACGTTTTTTTTTAGCTAAAATTACAGACATCATTTAGCTGTCTTGCCTCCCCTTAGTGCAATGACTGGTTTTTGTACATTATTCTAGTTTGGGGTTACTAACTGGACTTTGGTTGCAGCTTAATTGAAAAGTCCATTAAATTTAATAGTAAAAATAGAGAAAGAACAAAAGAAAAACTGTGTGAACAATTAATAAAAAACGTCCACTGTTTGCAAAAGACGTCCAAAAATAATGATCATATTCATTATTTTGATGTCCATGGTAAAAAACGCCCGTTATTCAATACATTGTGTGCATTGGACGTCCGTCTTTCCTTGACTTCAGTGCATTGCAATTGCATTCAGTTAAATTGCGATAATAACGGACATTTTTTTTAAATATCAAAATCGGACCGCCTTTTCTCTATTTTTGATGTTGTGTGAACATAGCCAAAAGCAGAAATTGAAGAGTCAATGTAATTAAAAATTAATCAGGCACGCCATTGCTCAGGAATAGACCGGTGTTGTGCGTGGGAATCGGGCGGCGTTTCAAAAAAGGACTGCGCCACCAGCATCCCCACGCTAGTCTGTTAATGTAAAAGGCCCAAAGTCTAAATCAGACGGCTTTTAACTGATACTTTTAGTTCACTTTTAGTAACCAGTTTTTCAACAGTTTTTTGAATAAACTGTGACATAGTTGCAAATGAAATGTACAAATTTGGGCTCCTAAATGGATTGGTTTTACAATAAAGCTTGCATACACTACAGATAGGTGACACCTGATTGCTCTTCAGTTGACAGCCACAATGTTCCTTCTGACTCCCTTTATTCATATCAATGCCCCCTCTTGGCCAAGAATTCATTTGTTTTCAATAGTGAAACGGAATAAAGCCACTACAAGACTACTCTGACAGTATCTCATGTTACCTAAGGCTACATTTATATGCCCGTAAAATTGTCCGTGGTCGCAGATCCGTGACCACGGACAATTTTAGGAGCCATTCAAATGAATGCAACCATTCACAAGATCTGTGACGCGAATCCACACTGCGAAAAAATAAGACATGTCCTAGTGCAGATCGCGGCACAGATTCCCCTCGCCGCCTGGAAGCAAAGATGACAACTACTCGCCTACTCCCCCCGTGCTGGTGAAGATTTGAGCCGGCATGGGAGGGGGGGGGGTAGTTGTCTTCTGCGCTCCTGTAATCTCTACTGCCGGACAGTGGGGGGGGGGGGGGGAGGCTACACTTCTATTAAGGTATCCATGCCGTGACCCTCCTCCCGGAATAGTACGTCCTAAGCTTTCTATTCTCTGCAAAAATATCATAGCAAGCTGCAATGTATTTGCCACAGCAAAAACTCCTCAGAACAAAACCCATAGCTATGGGAATTCAAAAACGTAGACATCAACAATAATAATGCTTTTTGATTCCCATTGTTACTAAACCTCCCTAGCATGTAGAGCAGCACAGTTTACACCCTCAATACATAGACTGAATTCACTACAAATGAGATTTCAAATTCACGTTTCGGCCAAGAAAAATAATATTTCAAGAAAATGAGACTTTGTCGCATTGTAACCAAAGTAATTATTGTATATCGCTTGGGGAGCTTGAGTTGTTCAGCTGGTAAGTTATTACATTATAAAGTGAAATCGCTGAGCTACAGACTGCTTTGCGCTCTGCATATAGCTTTTAAGTAGTGCTTCTCCATGTAGCGTTATATAACCCTTTCATGTGCTGGTTGATTGTTAACAAATACTGGATCAGTCCCATTTTGCAGTTGTCATTCATGTGAAATCAAAAAGAATGAATTTTTGACTTTTCTAATTTTGGCTAGATAAACCTTTTTTTTCACCCCCAGAGGAGTGTTGTTTAAATATATTGTATTGGAGTGTCAAGACTTGAGCCTCATTCACATGTTGTTCTTTTGTGCGCATTCTGAAACATGAAACTTGTAAGGAATCCACATCTTAGTCCTCATGCACACAATCCATTAAATTGTTGTGGATTTCTTATCAGGAAATCTGGATACATTTCCAGACGCATAGGGTTTCCGTTTCAAAAACTAGTTCAAGAAATTATACAACCTGTCCTATAGTTGCCAGGAATTTAAGCTCGGATGACTCCATCGAAGTTCATGTGAGCATTTGGAATTACAGACAATTTCTTGATGCTAAAAAGGAAAGTGCCCGGAGTTGTGGACTATACAGTACACTTTTTTTTCCCCTGAATCCTAAGAGCACTCCTGATGGTTTCCTGGTCATAAATAAAGCTTAATTGTTTTCACTGGGAATTCTTGCTGTAGTTCAGACTATGAATTTTGTTTTTTCCAGACACCAATGTAAAATCGGTTCCGATAATGTGAACTCTAACCAGTGCTGTGGCTAAAGTTGGTCATACACCTTTATGGTGTGTTCACACCTACAGGATCTGCAGCTGATTTTCTGCAGCAGTTTTCATTTAAATAACTGAACACAACATCAAATCTGCTGCAGATCTGCTGCAGATCCTGTAGGTGTGAACGCACCCTTAGTAACCTTTGGCCAAACAATTGTTCACTAGTCATTTATCTCTCCCGTCCTCCGATACACATGAACATTTGGCACGGCCAAATGCTCCTATGTTCTTTTTAAAGAGAAGGAGGGGTAAGCTGCAGTCAGAGTCCTCCAGCTGTGGCTTATCTTTCAGATAAAAATGGGGTTGGGCAGTGATTTTCCATCACACCCAACCCCTATCTAGACCACATCATCGGCGATTTCAGCCCAAAGTATAAAGCATGTTAAAACCTTTAGCATAATCTGATGCTATGTCTACTTGTGTGTAGAACTTTATTATTTGCAAAGGCTAATGATGTCCGTGCAGTCCTTGCTGTGGGTTCAGTAAGTGAGTGCTGCAAGTGAGTGCTGAAGCACCAGATAATCCCATTATAAAATTATCAGAAGGTGTCGTACAGGACTAAATTAATTAACTACCCTGCTAACCCATCTCTTGCCCATACATGTTCTCCTAAAGCTTACAAGCTTTATCTGTGGGAAAAACAGAGATGCTGCAAATTCCATCAGCAAGAAGCAAGTCCTGCACAGCATCTTTTATCAACTCGGCACTGGGTTTCCAGACAGGTGGAGACAGCAACTTGGTATATCTTTAAGTTACTAGTAGTGCCTTGTTCAGAGCAGAGAATCCAGCAATAGTCCTACAGAAACTCCTATGGTATCTCCTGAGATGATGGCACATATATGCCATTTTTGTGTATTTTAATAAAAAATTTATGTTTGACTATTAGCATGTGGATTACTAAGGTTCTTGTATATAGATTATTATGACACCGAAATGGAGAAAAACAAAGTTAAAAACTTTTGACTGTGACATGAAAAGAACTTTGAAGAACGCTTTGTAAAGACCTTATGGTTATGCTATCAGGAAGTTTCGCACCTTTCACTCACATCTTCTTTGTTCCAATGTACAAAAGTATTCTTAGCTCTTCATCCTGTACCTGAGAAATGTAAAGTGTCTGTAGAAGTGTTGCAGAACATGCTATTGTCCCAGTGGGGTGTGATGGATCACCCACAACAAAGTCTATTTTTTCCAGACGATCTAAGACCCTAAGTTTATTAAATCAGATCAGTAAAAAGTTTTGGCAAGAGCGGCATGCGTTCCAGTTATAGAATTTCAAATAATTTTCTTAACTGGTTTTTCCTCTTAAGAGTCCTGTGGTTTTCTCTTTGTAAAGTCTTTAAATAGTCTATTCAGCCATTTCTGAATTGTCCTGGGCTAACAGATACAGTACAAGGAGCAGATGCAGCGGTGACAATCACGGACAACAGCCTACAGTACATTCCCTCTGTCCTAATGATGTGTGCTTCTGGAATGCCCTAGGTAGGGAATAGATGAAAAGCAGAATTTAAAAAGGAAGATGAATAGCATCCCCTGAACAAGACACAACCACAGGGGTCTAACCGTCTGAGGAGTTGATGGTCACCATGAGCTTTTTCTTGTCTACCATAGCAAAATATCAGCTTATGCAGTATTAGGTCTCATTCCCGCTTTTGATCAGTATTTTTCATTCTTTCTTTTTAACCCTTTAAAGGGAATCCATCAGCTCCCAGGCCCTACCTAAGGTGCCGACAGTGTGTTTTAGCAAAAGTAAAGTACATCTGTGCACTCAGTATTTGTTGGTGCCGGTTGTAGAATAAACCAGAGATAAAGGGTAGGATTTATGAAGACCGGCGTATAAGTACACCGGTCTTATATTAGGCCCCACCGCCTTTTCTCCGTAAGGATTCACTAAGAGGCGCACCCAGCAGGTGTAGATTTTGATCATGATTTACGCCTGCAAGCAGACGTAAATCATGATTAATGAGGCGCGGGAGGAGACCACGCATCCTCCCCGCCTTGTAACGTCCCCCCAAGCTCCCCCAGCTTGCCCCTTGGGCAAGTGGGGCATGCGGCAGGGAGAAGGGGCGAATCTGCACCTTCTCCCTGGCGTACGCCTCAGGCAGACGTTTCGTAAATGTCCCCCAAAGTGTATATCAACCGCACTCGACTCCAGAAATGAATTGCTTAATGTGCCATTGTCAGGACTGGCAGGCGTAGACAAGACAAGAGACAGTGGGCCCTAGATCTTAACCCACCCACTGTCACCTGCCTACTTGCCTACTTGCCTACTTGACCCTAAACGGTCGCGGACAACCACAGAGTCGGTCCCTACACTGCGTAGGTGAATACACAAAACGTAACCAAAACCAAACCAAACAGACAACGCAGTACAAAATCAGAAGGAGAGCGGATAGTCAAATGTCAAGCAAGAGGTCAGAACACGGGCAGAGCAATAGCAAGGGGATTAGGACAGGGAACGCTGGAAAGGAGCAGGGGAGCTGGGACTAGTAACAACTAATAGCCAGCAGGGAAATGAGGAGCTGACTGCTTTTTATCCAGGATCAGAGCTTAGGTCCAGCAGCTGATTGGAGCAGCCCTGATCCCAGTACCAAGTTCAGCTGAACAGACCTAGCAGTGCAGTAACCCCTGCACTGCCAGAAGTCTAACAGGCAAGGCAGGTGTGGCTGAAAAGTAAAACACAGTTCAGACACAATTCATATGCAAACACAGACAGAAATTCAGCGCTTCCTCGGCCGCCCGGCACAGACCGAGGAGCGCAAAGTCACATTCCTAACAGCCATCTTTTCTATTTATTCTTTCATGTGTTATATGCTTCAAAACACTTTCACAATTCATCAAAATTATATTTATCAACATTTAGAATACCCAATCAAGGGAAGTTTCGGTCGAATTACCTTTGTCAACCTGGTATACTAGAGAAGATGATAAGGTAAGTGTCCGATAATATAAGGTGCCTGGAGCATGTTGCTGGCTTGGCGGCTCTGGCCGCCATCTATACAAGCCAGCAACATGTTCCAGGCACTAGTGATGAGCGAATAGTGAAATATTCTAATATTCGATATTCGTACAAATATCCCGCGAATATTCGAATATTTGATCGAATATTCGATCCCATTAAAGTCTATGGGAACAAGTATTCGATTAGTGAAAAACATCTATTTGACAGTTGTATGTACCTCTACAGATGCCTTTTTAAGGCTCTGTACAAAAGGGAGCTGTAACGTGAATTTTTTTCTTTTGGGAAATGGAAAATTTATAAAGCCCTGTGGTGGTAATGGTGTAGCAGAAAGATACAACATACAACCACCACATCCTAAATAGCACCATCTAAAACAAGAGCATGGTACTTTTGTGGGAGACCATAATTACACCAGTGCCTGGAAAAAGGAACATTTTCTCTAACTTTTTTTTCCCCATTAAAACGAATAGCGAAATTCTATAAAGAGACCGTATAAACCCCTCATCCCTGGGTTGCATAATGTGAAGCATAATCCCATTTACATTTATAGCACATCTGGCCATTGCTATAATAACAACAGCAAAAGACTAGAGTGGCAGGCAATATATGGAAGTGCTTCCAATACATTTGCAAACAATACTATTGAAAAGAAACACATTGTAATAAATCGTAACTGATTATCCCTATCTTGGGAGGGGGTGGTTGTGGACGGAGGAGGTCACTTACCTCCCCGGTTCCAGCGCCGGGTCGTCTCAAGGTAGCTCAGCCATTCAGAGGTCGTAGCAGAGTCCAGCCTCGGCCGCTGAATCGCTGAGCTGCCTTAAAACATCACGTGTCATGCCGCAGCTCACAACAGGAAACGGCCGAGGGACAGGTGTACCGGGTGGCACGATCTGGGACCTGGCGCTAGAACCAGGAAGGTAAGTGACCTCCGCGGTCCATAACCACCCCCTTCCTGACCATAGCTTAAAAATACCCCCGGGCCGTTGTACCCCTTTAAGAACTTTGTATAAGACAGTTAGGTCACCAAGAAGTATATCTAAGTACATAACTAAATTGCTTTTAAGGCAAGCATCAGTGCGCGCCCGCATCAGAGCTTCCCATAGCACACAGTGAGCTTTACAGTCAGCTTCACTGTGTGAACTGACAGGGTTTCCTAGGGCCGCAATTCATTGAATTGCGGTTGCAGAAAATTTAATTGTCAGTTATTTGCGGCGCCGCACAGATCCCGACCGGAGCGTATACGATGTGTGTACGCTCAGGCCGGGATCCCACTACGAAACAGGCAATGTTCACAGGCGCATAAAATATGGCTGTTGTTGCCGATGGCAACAACGGCCGTACTTATACGTAGTGTGAACATAGCCTAAGCAAGTGAAGAAGCAATGACCAAAAATTATCTTATTTTACGGATACCCTTAGGTACCCGAGGGTTGTGATTTTAGGAGATACACCTGGAGTAAAAGCATTTTGAAAATTGACTAGGTGTGTATTAAGATTATTATTTATTTTTATTTTTTAAAGTTGCTGATTACTAGAAACTGGATTTCACCTAAGGTTCCACAAATAGAGCGATGGGAAGATTGTATAAAGTTATATGAAAATGTTTAACTTTCCTTAAAGTTGTGTGTAATTTTATTTATTTATTTATTTTCCTGTTTCTCTCCTGCAGTGAGGGGGTGAGGGTGTTGTGTGGCCCCCTCCTATTGGTTTTGTGCATTGATCACTGCTTTTTTATAGATATCTTTTCCAACACCTGATTTAACTGCTTGAGCTTGCTGGACAGGCTTTTATAGTGGCTCTGACATTACTCTTACACTGATTTCTGATTGACAGGGGAAAAGAATTATGAACTATCCAATGTGATCCATCCTCCTTGTTCTTTCTGCCATGTGGCTGATGCCATTTTAGCAGTCTTTCAATACTTATTAGCTACAGGAAATGGTCTTTTCCTTTCAGTCTGACACACTGCTCTCTGCTGCCACCTTTGTCTGAGACAGGAATTGTCCAGAGCAGAAGACATTTTCTTTTGGAATATGCTACTGATCTGGACAGTTCCTGTCTCAAACAGAGATGTCAGCAGAGAGCACTGTGCCAGACTTAAAAGAAAACCACATTTCCTGCAGGACATACAGCAGCTCATAAGTACTGGAAGACTTGAGATTTTTAAATAGATGGCAATTACAAATCTATGTAGTTTTCTGACTCCAATTGATTTGGAAGAAAAAGATTGTCGCTGGTTAACCCCTTTAAGGTAGTTTCACACATTCGCAGCAGCTTTCACAAAATTTCATTCCACTGTGAGTATGTAACCCAGCTCCTTTAACCCTTCAACGCCCGGAGCTTACAGCATACATTACCTGCTCGGCGCTGTGACTGCATGTGAGACTCCCGGCTCCCGTCGGTCCCCATCAGCCAATCAGTGCACGGCAGCGGAAAAAATTCTGCTGTGGGTATGTAACCCTATTAAACTTCACGCTACCAGGATTCACAGCGGATTTCGATGCAAACTCGCAGCGTGAAATCCACTGAGAATCCGGTGCATATGAGGACAACCTAAATGTTCACAATTACAGCATTTTTTTTATCCCAGCAGATGACAAGTAGAATTTATACATTTTCACATCACGTTTTGGGTCTCTGTATCCAGATGTATGCTGGTGAATGGAACTGGAGATACATGTTCTATGATGTTTAGTAAAGTCCAAGCTGTTTCATGTAATTGCCTAGATTATATTCTATGAGTCAGCCCACAATGTAGCGAAAACAGCTTCATAGACAGATCTAATTCTAATGCTCAAGGGAAGTATTCCACCTAAATGAGAGACTAGGTAAGAAAACACATCTCACGTCTTATGTCTTTTCCCAGGAACACAATTACATATGGTGCTCAGCATTATCACTGTAATGTTGCTGTAGATCGCGCATTGTGGCAGATTTACTATTGCAAATGCACCAGAATTCCTGACTAGGTTCGGGTTATTAAAGCAGGGCCGGTGTTAGCCAAGGGCAAGTGCTGGGGCCTACAGCACCTCTAGGGGCCCACAGAGAGAGAGCGGCTGGGTTTTCTAATGTTCATCCTGCTCACTGTAGTGCTTGGTGAGCGCTGAACATCAGAAGACACAGGAGAGAAGCAGGAGCTGCACAGAGAGAGAAAAGGGTGAAGGACCTGATCACATGATCCAAAGGTCCTCAACCTTACAGTGGGAAGAGCAGCCCGACAGAATAGAAGAGGGAGAAGACTAAGCTGTAAATGTTGCGTGTCAGTGTCTGTGTCAGTCAGTCAGTGTCTGTGTCAGTAATGTGTGTTTGTGTATATTAGTGTTGTCTTCAGTGATCATGCATAGTGGATGGATGAGGGGCCCGCCATGGCTTTGTCACCTGAGGGCCTGTAAAAAACCGGAGCCTATCCTGACTAAAGTCCTTGAGGCCTTTGTCTGTCAGTAGTCAGTAGAAATAGTTTGGGGTCTGTACGCCAGAACCACTTCTGAGGGTTAAAAGTTAACTTTTAATTTGACAATGCTCTATGTCTCTTTACTAAGGCAGATGTTACTGCAATCAAATTCCTTAAAGGGGTTTATACATTTCTTTACTACAAACTCTCTATGGCATCTTGGTTGATTTACTGCTATGAGAAGTTCTCTACCATTCTGACCCTGCAGAAACCTGTCAAGTGAGTCCAGAGAAGTTTTCTGTTTCTCTTCTATATTAAGTGCCATCCATTCATCATTTGATTGGCACTGTTATTATGTCGTCCCTCATGTTTGTGATGTCAGTGTGTTCCTCCCTGCTGGCCCATCAACAGCCCTCTTTGGTCCTCTTACAGCCTTGGCAGTGGTCAGCAGCTTTACTTTACTTTTTAAACGTTTGCACTGTAATAAAACTGACAGTGATGAACCGCACTAAAACAGCCAAAAGATTGCAAGTGCTTAGCTGTTTTAGCGCTATTCAGCAAGTTCGCTTATGAATACTTACCTGTCTGTACTTCCACTTCCGGAGTTAGACGAGAGCGAATGCCTGCTCAGCCAATCACTGGCCGTGGTGCTGTCCATATTAGTCAGTGATTGCCTGAGAGGGCTGGAGGTGGCTGCGATTAGCGGAGGGACAACAGAGACCTATTAAGAGGACACCAGGGGAGAAAGGTTAGCATAGACTTGTTGTTATTTTCTATTTGTATTGTGCAGCCGCCACCTTTACAAACTCAGTACAAACTTTGCAAAGAATTTGGTTCTGTAGTGAACCAAACTTTGTGCAAAGTTCGTAATGAACCTCGGTTTGTGAAGTTCCGTTAGCTCATCTCTAATCACGATCCATAATGAGGCCAGTAGACGGGAAGACATGAAAAAGTGTGAACACTGTCTAAAGCAGGGATGGGGAACCTTTGGCCCTCCAGCTGTTGCAAAACTACAATTCCCATCACGCCTGAACGTCCAAAGCTAAACTTCGACTGTCCAGGCATGATGGGAATTGTTATTTTGCAACAGCTGGAGGGCCAAAGGTTCCCCATCCCTGGGCTAAAGGATGCAGCATATGATATTTCTAAGGAAAAAAAAAAAATTCTACTTGCCAATAAGCAGCTGAGTTAGAGTAATGTGGAGGTGAAAGAAGAAAAAAAACTTATGAATGTATTTACCAATCTTTATGTATGCATGTATGCACATTTTTTAGTACTTTTATGAAATCCCTTTAAGACTTCATGTGTACTACACAGGACCGTGCAGCTATCCAGATCCATAACCCCCAAACCCCCTACAGATCCAAGTTGCAGAGACTCCATGCACTGTGCCTCCATACTGCATAGTGTTCCCTTACTGTGAGTCAGGGGAGAATACTTTTGTGATACGGCCACCAACAGAACACAATGTTTACTTTTTAACCTCAGGGGTTGACATTATAGGTATGCAACACCCATCATGCATAATTGTCAAAGGGCCAGGACCTGAATATCTTTGCAGTCTTCCATAGTATCATTATGGTCCATGCTTCTTACTACTTGATTGAGGATAAATTTATGTATTTATTCATATATTTGTTAAAAACAAGGAGGAAGGGAAATTTGGATCTTCCCTGTCAGAGGTTTCTTTTGATATCCCGTGAGCTAGACATTAACTTTTTTTACAGGTTTACTTGATCTTTGCATTTTACTGCACTAATTGTAATATTTAACACCAAAAAGTCATTGGTTTTGCAGGTTTCCTCTAGGAAAAGAGTACTTGTTATGTGTACAAAGCCAATTTCAGTCCAAGTATAAGCTAGTGACTAAACTATAAAATAATGAACTCTCAGAAGGTACGGTGATACAAAGAAGTCGGTGATGCACCGGTATACCGCTCTCCATTCTAATTAGATGTGTACACTGACTACCAATTATCCCCGGCCTGCAGAGCCAGCTTGTGAAACTTTGGATCATGTTGATTTCCCATTCTGTGAAAAGCTTTGCTACTATATATTCAAAGAATGTCTTTGTCAGTATATAATAGTGGACTGCCAAGACTGTTCTAGAATAGCAAGCCATGGTCCTGAAGTTTCTGCTACCGAAACACAATAGGGCACATTTATCAGGGAGGATACGCCACTGGTCTGGCCCAACTGCATTGAAAAGAAACGCGCCCTGGGCTGATTGCCACATTAACTCCCAAACTCCTGAAGTGCTGGAAAAATGGGGAGGGGGCTTTATAGGTGAACATGGGATGCCTATTTACAAGGAAATATTATTTTTTTTTATGGATAAAGGTAAGAACCTGTTGTAAGATAGAGTCCTTGCTTAGCGAAGCAGAAGTGCTGTATTTATTAAAGGGAACCAATCAGCACAATCGGACGGATATATCTCCCAGCTGCACTAAAAACTGATCATTCGCAGCTTCCCTACCGTGCGTGCTGTGTCTTGATCGGTATGTGAATTTTGGTGAAAAACTTTGTTTTTTTTTCGGCACGGAGCAAGGGAGAAAGGTAGGAACTAGTCATCTGGGTGGTGTCCACCCTGTAACTAGTCACAGCTCTCTTTCTGACAGCGTGCTCTGAAGGGTAATTGACAGGCAAAAAAGGCTACTAGTAACCCAAAAGGCCACTATCGGCCCTCTCTGAAAGAAAGTTCTGACAGGCAGAGAGCTGTGACTAGTTACGGGCTGGACACCACCCAGATGACTAGTTCCGGCTTCTCTCTCCCTGCTGGAATATAAGAACATTTTTTGTCGAAATCCACATACTGATCAAGACACAGCATATGCGGTAGGTAAGCTGTGTACAATCGGTATTTAGTGCAGCTGGGAGCTATACCAGCCCAATATTGTAGTATGTACCCTGTTGTTGATTATGGCACATGCTGGATGGAAAATGGATATCCCTGCACCTATATTGGTACATTCTAAAATGAATTGTGTTTTAAATAATATAAAATATAAAAGTAAGTAACTTTTTTTTAACTTTTCCATATTCCATGCAATTCCTCGGAGAGGCTTCAGACCTTAAAGGGATTTTTCCATCTCAGCTTGTTATCCCTATCCTGACCACTAGTATCCCACCAATCCTGTGAATGGGTGTGCAATCGCTCCTGCACAGCCACCATGTTCCATGTATTACTAGGATGATTGCATCAATGTTCTCAGGATTGGTTAGAGTTCTGGCAGTTGGAACATCAGTGATCAGCTTGTTATCCTTTGAGATCGGATGGGAATACCTCTTTAATTTAATTATCGGATGCCATAAGGTATCACCTTGCTAATCTTCACAGTATAGCACTGGGGTTCTGAGTTTGAATCTGAGCAAGTTTCCTGCATAGAATTGATTTGATCACCCTACATTTGCATGAGCATCATTCTTCTTCTCTGGTTTCAACCCATACTCCAGCCTTCCGGTTGCTTGGAGAGCGGTGCTTATAGCCTTCCAGTGTCTCTTCCTATGGTTCAATGACATTTGAGACTCTAAATGTGAATCTAGTTCATGTTTCATATCTTTTTTTCCCCTCATCTTTCAGCTTTTATGTTTCTCATAAAATTCAATATATAGTGAGGCTAAGGTTCATCACAACTGGGTTTGATGAATCTAAAGCTAATGAATCTAAATCTACCGAAGTAAGTAGTTAAAGACCACTAAACACATTAGGAAAAAAAAAAGTTGGCCTAATTTTGGCGGGATCGGCGAGCAGCCTAATGTGTATGGGGCCTGCTGCCTCTTTCCTGAGAGAAGAACAAACCCGATTGTTCTTCAGTTGAATCTTGGCAGCTGAGGAAGTTGGATGCCATCCTAGGGAGTCATAAAAAAAATGGAGAGCCATAGGCTGCATCCATGTTTTCCTGGCAGCGCTAGGGTGGCATCCAAATTCTCCAGCTGCCGGCAATCAAATGCTGAGCGTTTGGGTTCAAAGAACACAGCAGAACCCAAAACAGTTCAGCAAGTCCACTTAACACGATTGCCCAATCCTTTTATTTTCAGAGAGATAAGGTGCCGCCAGTGGACCTTGCAGCAGCTAACCACTTCTCTTTCCCTATAAAATTCATGTGTATAGAGGTGTCATAACTGTTGTGCATACACGTGTGGGATACATGAGGGTGTAGTAAATTTTTACTAGAATAATGGGACTACGGGACAACTTTTGTTCCTGATAGGAAACATTATGCACCGTCTTATGTAAAACCACAAAGAACACATAATGATATCACAATGAGCTTTTCCGAATGACAAGTACATGTCAACAATTGATGCATGTCCGAAAAATACATAGCATTTTCTACATGCCTTATGCATAATGTATACAGTATAATTTTCCACTATCTCGCATCTTACTTGAAAACTTTATCACATAAAATACCTTTTTCTGCCTTACTTTTTAAAATGATCTGGGTAACTGTCTCTTCTCATTACCTTGATTTATGGATGTGTGTATGGTAGCCAAACACAAATAGTCCTTCACTTCCTCGGCAAGTTATTTCCATATGCATTGTCCCTTGCATAATTTCACCAGTGAATTGTGAATTATCCTCAGTGCTTTCTCCGGAATCCTACACTAACACCAAGTGTTGTCTGACTGCAGGAAAACACACAACAATATAGACAAGCCTTTATGCCAATGTTATAATTGCGGTCATAAAGCAAAACAAATTGTTAATAGGATAGCAGTGTATCTGAGCAGAACCTTTCTGCGTAGAGCGTGTGCGCCGTAAATGTGCTTTCCTTTTAGATTTTATTTCAACTCGCTCGGTGTGTTTCAGCTTAATTAATTAAAACGTTTTAATATTCATGTACAAAAACAACATTAATAAAATAGCGCAGCGAGCAGAGGCAAAAGGTTAGGCTGCTTAACGGAGGTATAATTCATGATAGGGCTAGAGACAGCATCAATAGTGTTGTGCTTTATTACAACCAAACAGTAAACCACATCGAATTAGTCCGGAGGTGAGCTGGGGCTTGGAATGAAAAAAAAAACAAAAAAAAAAACAGCTTTTTTTTTCTTCTCGCCATTAAGTTCTGGAAATGAAAGAATGCCATTCTTCATCGATAGACGCAGTAAGATATTTCGATCTAAAAACCTGGGGTAATATCGGTGCAGCCTCTTTCCTAGTTCGCGTGTAGCAAAAGGGAAGATTTATCCATGAATGGAACGCATCGAGCCTCCTGTTCCCCCTAATACATCATTGCATTGTAATGACAAGATGTGTGCTACAATTTGATTGATTCTCCGGCTGCTGAGAAGTGCAAGGAGTAACCGAGGGTGTTAGGAATCAAAGGATATTTTAACCAAGGCGAATAAAGGCATGAGGATCTTGGGCTAGGAGAATCCGTGGCAACATGTCAGTTATGATTGCTACTCATCAGAAGGCTATCAGCACCTCTCCATCCTCTTCCAACAACACAAGTGTAAGTAGACCGGGCTGCTCCATCTCTTTTGGGAAGGACAAGTTTTGGAGTGTGTCGAAATGGTACGATCGTTGCATGACTGTTGCATCTGAAGCTTTTCTTAAGAGCATTTTTTTTTTATTTAAAGGGGAATTTAACTCTTTCATTACCTAATGCCGTGCAGTGGCTGATCCCCTACCTGTTCTTACTAGTTGCTTCGTGTAAATGTCTTTCCTTCTTTTATTGTATCATTCCATCATCCTGTCCAATGCTCATGTTTTCAAATTAGAGACACATCTTGAATCTTCGCAGGTTTCTTATTGTCCAGCCCGGGAGGAGAAAGTGTTAAATAGATTTTACGTGTAGATTTATGGGAGGGAGATTTGGCCAAGCTACTATATCGCCCTAATGAGATGCAACTCCACTGTTTACATGCAGTGCAAATTACTATGGAAATTGCATTTTCCCAAGGCATAAAAATGAGGAGTCAGCTAAAGACGTATATGATCTATAGAACCAAGCAAGACGGGTCCTGTGGCGCCGGATTGTGTAAGATGAATTGTTTAATCCTAATGTTTTCTTCAAGTAAAGTCCTGCCTTTTGTACAAATAAACTGTATCAGCACTTTTATCATTGGAAAATATCCAGATTAATATGGAGTATGGGAGATGACGGTTTGTAGATACAGTATCTCCTTGGGAAGTTTTCCTGTTAATTTCTCTACAGACATGCCCTATGGCAATGCGTCATAGGAATATTTTACATAAATTACGTCTCTTTAGTAAGAATTAATCACTATAGAGCTTCAGTCTTTGGTCTGACAGACAATCACCATTTACTCCCTAACACCCTGTCACCATTTCACAGATCTCATAAATTCCTAAAATCACTCGGCTCCAGAGTCTGGTTATATGCACAAGGATGCAATTCATCAAAACCCTCACAACTTAAGTTATCCCAAAGGAGAACTAAATCACTTCCACAACATCTCTTAAATGCTGGCTAGACATGCTTATTGACTAAACCTTTATTTCATTACCATTGATTACTTTTTAGTAGGACGGCTACCAAAGCGTTTAGAAACTTCGACTTCCAGTTATGGGGCGGCATGCAGAATTTTTTTTTTAAAATTTGGAAGTCATGAGAATGGAAGTTTTAACATGATAGATCAGATCTGTACAGATGATAGTTTTAGTCTCGGAAAATGCACCAGGGGGATCATACTGTATATGCAATGATGTTTGGTTGGTATGACTGTGACTAGTAATGAACTTCTAATGGTTTCAATGATGGTTCCAAATAAAATTAACTTTTTGCAAATAAATATAAAAGAATTGGACATGCATTAGTGCATATTGACCATTGTCATGCAGTTGAGAGATCAGTCTGCCTTACAAGTGAGGAATCAGAATTTAGGGCTTTAGCGGCACCTGGCTTAGGAACCCTGAACATTTAAACATGTAACATATGCCAGCTATTGCATGATGAAGAGAACAATCTATTTGTTGACTGAGCGAGGGGGGGGGGGGGGTTGACACAGGATTAAGAAGAGAGCCATCCAAGTGGTCACTCATATGCCATACAGAGTGATTTTTTTTTTATGCCACACCAAATGAGAAGGTGTTCAGTGAATGTACAGTACATGAGATGCACAAGTGACGTTTGCACTTTGGCTAATATTTTATTTTAATGCATTTGTCCTGGCGACAAATTACCTTAAAGGGAATTTTTCAATCCAAACTTTTCAGTGTTCTCCTTATCATCACAGAGAGAAATATATACTAAAAGGTAATTCTTGTGAATTACAGTACAAAGCAAGTGAGAAAAAAAAAATTGCAAATCAAATTTTTAAGCTGATATTCACTGCCTTAAGTTGGCCACTGTATAGTAAAATAGTTCAGTGTACAGTATTAGTAAGTGTACTCACTGTAGATACTGACAGCAGCTCCCTGTGTACCTCACAGAGCTAAAATCAGACTCCTCCTCCTCCCAGCTGTGCTTTCCTGCTCTGTGGTGATTCTGCCCATAAGATGGCCAACATGGAGGAGCATGTGACCATGCCCCACCCCTCAGTGTCCAAACTGAGTTTGTACATGCCTAGGGTGGACACTGGGGGTGGGGCATGGCCACATGCTTCTCCATGCTCAGCCATCTTATAGACATAATTACTACAGGGCAGGGCAGAAAAGTCTGAAGGAGCTCTATGAGGTACACAGGGAGCTGCTATCAGTAAGTACAGTGAATACACTTACTATTACTGTACACTGAGCAACATTACTATAAAGTAGCAGACTGCAGCTATCAAAGTGTTAAACAGGTTGGATCAAAGGTTTCTTTGTACCTGCCCTTGCTGTGGAGGATGCCCATAAGTTTAGATTCGCAGCCACAAGCTTAGATTCGCAGCCACAAACTCCCCTCAACTGCAGCTATACATATATATATATATATGAAGTTTCTTTGCTTTTCTAGATGGCACACAGCAGTCATCCTCCTCTAGAGTTATCTTTCGCTCTGTTCTCTTGCTGGGTGAGCTGTCGACAGCGATACACAACTGCAGGTTAATAAGGGATAAAGCGGCTCCCCATTGTTTTGCAGACACTGGCAACATAGAGGCTGACAGATGTTTCAGATACAGAATTAGTTAAAACCATAAGAAGCATTTCCTCTTGAAATAAAATAAAAAATCATCATTAAATTAAAAACAAAAGACTCTACTTAGTCATGTCTTGTTATATCTGTGTCTAGATGAGCTGGGTCAATACTAATGTGCCCCCAAGGAATTGTTACCCGATTTTATATGCCTGAATGGAAAACAAAGCTATTCATGCAGGGATATATTCACCACTCACATTTTGCTGCACAGTTGAAAGATTTGCTGCTCCGGGTTCTTAGAAATCTGCATTAAAACCAATGGGGGAGCTTTGATGTTTGCAGCAAGGAACACAGAGCAGTTCCTAAACCTGTCTCAAATGATGTCACTATAGTAAAAAGGTGATAGCAAAGTTAAAGGGGTAGTGCGGCAGTAAAAAATTATTCACAGAATAACACACATTACAAAGTCATACAACTTTGTAATGTATGTTATGTCTGTGAATGGCCCCCTTCCCCGTGTCCCACCACCCCCACCCGTGTACCCGGAAGTGTAGTGCATTATACATACCTGATCCGTGCCGACACGCGTCCGCCATCTTGTGCCAAGCGTCATCTTCAGCCGGCCGGCCCGAACACCTTCGATCTTCCCGAGTGCCGGCCACGTCATCAGCTGCTCAGCCGCGATTGGCTGAGCATAACTGTGCTCGGCCAATCACGGCTCAGCAGCTGATGACGCGGTCGGCACTCGGGAAGATCGGAGGTGTTCGGGCCGGCCGGCCGAAGATGACGTTTGGCACAAGATGGCGGACGCGTGTCGGCACGGATCAGGTATGTATAAAGCACTACACTTCCGGGTAGACGGGTGGGGGTGGTGGGACACGGGGAAGGGGGCCATTCACAGACATAACATACATTACAAAGTTGTATAACTTTGTAATGTGTGTTATTCTGTGAATAATTTTTTACCGCCGCACTACCCCTTTAACAATCACAGTCATGGTGCAATGTTCTGATATCATGGTGCACCGTGGAGCAGCCTGTTTTAAAATATGCGTAATACTGCTATACATATTGATCAAATTATTGATCTTCTTTGCAACCTATCTGCTTTTCTCCTGCTCCCTAAACACTACTGGCTCCCCAGCATGTGAAACATGATTCCTATAGAAAAACGGGGCATAATCAGGGAGTAGTGGTGATAGAAGGGATGTGGTTTGTGAGGATAGTGGAAGCATGTTCATGTACTGTAACTGCATGCAGTACAGTAACTAATCATACTGCAGCTGCTATAAAGTCTAGTGTTAGGGAGAGAATGCTGTACCTTTTTATAGTTTATATTATAAATTAACTAAATAAATAAATAAATAAATAAATTATAATAAATTATAAATTTAAATAAAATTATAGAAAAGCAGGTTGGTGGCCTTCCATCCAGCACTTCAACACACATTTTATGATATTTAGCACTATTATATATAAGTTGATTTCTACTTTTTTAGCTTCCTGTCATTGGGTAGTAGGGGCCAATCTTATTTTGTAATAGGGTCCAGTGGTGTAGCTTCCATGGAGGCAGACCTCACAGCTGCTATGATGCATGGGCTGCAGGTCCTCCCCCCCCCTCCCCGGTAAGGCTTGGCCTCTCTCCATGGTAGCTACAACACTCACTGAGAGGAGAGCCTCCCGCAGGGACTCAAAGCAGCCTTCAGATGCCCCTCCCGGACTCAGAGTGGCCTCACAACCGTCTCCTCCCCTAACTCAGAGGGGCCCGCAGCCCCTGGAATCAGAGCATCCTATATCCCTCACCCTTTCCCTGATCTCAGAGGGGCCTGCACCCCCACCCCCTCTCTGGACTAAGAGTTGCCCCAACACCCGCCCCCTCCCTGGACTCAGAGCGGCCCATTTTTCCTCAACCCCCCCCCCCCCCCTACCAGTGCACAGTGTCTTAGAGCATGGCCGCGGACAGGTGTGTATGTCGGATTTTGGGGGGCCCCATAGCAAAAAAACTGTATGAACTGCATGTATCCTAGTTACGCCCCTGATGGGACCCTATAAATACTTTAGTCCATTATCAATGGGGACTTATGCTAAACTGTCTTATTTTCCGAGTAATATAAAAGAGTTTTTATAACTTACTTGTTAGAGTAAAGATTCTTTAAGGCTTGTTATTTAATTGCGTCTTTACTAGTGGTGAGCGCTATTTTGTTTACACATCCCTTCAAGGGACAAAAACACATTCAGTTATTGAAGGTGTACAGCTCAACTGAGCACCCCAATGCTCAATCGAGCTCGATATTTGACCGAGCATCGAATTTAACACTTACAGTATCTTTGCCTTATCTTTGATCAGAAGAATTTCCTAGGGGGGGGGGGGTTCCTCTGCTCAGTGCACTATTACTTTCATATAACATGTATATTATATTGCACTTCCATGTTACGTATAAAAGGCCAACTTTAAATTATAAGGTCAACCACAAAAAATAATAAAATTAAAATTATAGTAAAAGAACACACTGGGCAAAATGCACTCCTTGTTGTAGGGACAGATTCAGACAACTGAAGGACCCTATTCGAAAAACACGTGCATGCCCCCTTCCATGGGAGAGGGAGTGCTTGACCTGATTTTCTCATACACAGTCCACACAGGTTTTCCATAGTGTTCAGACTATTACTAGCTCTTACTATGATATCAAGCAAGCGCTGTACAATACATAACACAATTATAAACTATAAACTGGCCCCATTATAGTAATTGGTGAGAACGATTGTAAAATAATTCAGGAGACTGAAAACTTAACAATTCGATGTAATCACCAAAAGCTTAAATGAAACACGAATCTCAGCAGCAGAGTATTGGATTCCATGCACATAGTTACGCATTTACTGATAATGGGAATACAGATATTCTTATAATAGGAAAGTCGTCAAAGCTGAGATATTATATTTTGTTTTATGCTCTGTACAAGTATAATCAGAACTCGGCACAAAAGATCATCCGGCCAGTACTGCAGTACCGGCCAGCATGATCTTTTTTTTTAGACTGGCCGTTCCGTGACTCGACCAGGTCACAGAACGGCCGGTCTCATACTGCCTGTGACCATAGCCTTAAACAGTAATGTTGCAATTCAATTAAAAGACAATAGAGATCATAACTAAAAAAAGGACAATGGAATTGATTTACGCATATCCGCAGATATAAAAGAATAAATTCAATTTATGAAACACAAAAGCCAACAATGTAGATAAAAAATAAGTAAAAAGCTCATCAATGGAGCATATTTAGATACCAAGGAAGGGGGGGGATAAAGCATATCCTCAGTCCCACAAGAACAGATACTATATGCAGTCACCTGGCAAGGCATAAATATAAAAAAAAACAATATACCAATATCCAATATTGTCAGCTATGGATATTGTGCACACAAGGTAAATATAATGTATTCATAAACACCCCCCTATGGCTGCTGACTCGCTGAGCAGGCCTGGTATGTCATGTTCCAGTTTTGAGGTTGATGCGTTCGCTTGAAAGTATACGATATACGGCCGCACAATGCTCACTACGTATGAACTTACGGCCCTATCGTATACGGCGCCGTGAAAAATGAACACAACCATTGTTTGAGGGCGGAAATGTTCCAACTCACGGCCGTGGATTTAATTGCGGTCCTGTACGGAGTACTTATTTCAGCCAAATTGAACTTGATTTTTCGATCCAAAAGGTTCTGTGAGTTTTATTGGGCTGGGCGAAGATTTCCAAGTAAATGGCCTGCTTCAGATCGCTTCGAAACAAGCTAGGGAAGCATAACTGTACTACAGGCGTTTGTTCGCGGTTCGTACGCATCCGGCTGCATGTCTATTTTTCCCACGGCCATAGTTTCAGCCGCACATGTACAAACTACGGCCGGAATGGTACGTAGTGTGAACATAGCCTCAGTCTGTCAGTGTCAGTCAGTGTCTGTGTCAATAATGTGTGTTTGTGTACGTTAGTGGTGTCTCAATTGATTGTGCATAGTGTTTGAATGATGGGTTCATAGTGGAAGGATGAGGGGCCCACTAAGGCTGTGTCGCCTGAGGGCCCGCAAAAACCTAGAGCCGGCCTTGGGTATTATTACCCAAAGTGTAACTTTCTCAGGGGTGGAGTTTTCTTTCTGATCTAACATGCTTTCTGCTGCCATCTACAGTATGTCAGTGTCAGGAACTGTCCAAAGCAGAAAACAGAAGTAATGTACAAATCTGTATAACTTTATGTTACCAGTTGGTGCAATTCCTGCATGCATAGGTATAATTTTCATTACAATTTCAGACATCATGGTGGACCCCAATTGACAAAGTCAATTTAGTCCACCACCTGTTGGTGTCCGCCATGTAAAAGATCTCATTGCCGTGAACCCCACTTTTTCCCCGCAGCCACTCTCTACTACTTTTGAGAAAGTTAAATGAATAAAGAAAAGCAATGTCTTAGCGGACCTCTGTTTATATGATAATGGTGAGAGTTATGATAAGTATTCTTCAAAAATGGAAAAACTTGTTACGCATAGAATATAGTGATTGAGTACAATACTAAAACCGGCACACAAAAGACGAAGGGCAGATTTATTCTAATTGGTGGAATGTATGTACATAGGCATTTCCAATACCATCATTCATTGTTCCATTACCTGCTATCTTTATCAGACTGAAGAACGTCACATCTCTGAATACTGCTATAGGGAGAGGCACGTTCTGAATGCTCTCGCTTCAATCAAGAGACTCTTAGGAAGGCCCTATAAATTCAGTCATTCCATTCTCCCACTACAAGCCAATTTTCAGACCTTCCCTCTAAAGTGTGCACTACAGCCCAGTATAAATGATGGTTATTGCCTTATTCCCATGGCTGTCAAATGAATTGAGCAAGAGAAATATGTTCAAGCCAGCGTTCCTCTTATAGACCCTATCTTTGTCAGTGACATAGTATCCTTACATCTGAAGGGGGTTTTATTTTAATAGTTTCATTTCCACCTGTCCGAATAAAAAAGGTTATAGCTCCAGTTCAAAGTTATGATGAAGGTAAGAACATTAAAGGAGCAATCAGAATTCATGAAATATGTCTTTTAGGACTTCAATGAAAAAAAATAAATAAAAAATCACTGTACATCATATGACAAATTCTTCATATTCTGATGGGATATGGGAGAGTGGCACATTGTGGGTCCCCACCCAGAACCAGGTTTCCGGTGTGACTGCGTCTTCTGCATCCCTTACGAGTCTACCTGTGATTTGGAGGGATCAAGGGGAATTGACTGAGATTGGGTTCACACATAGTATGTTGGTCGGTAATTTTAGCCAAAACCAGGAGTAGAACTGACAGAAAAAAAAAAACTACAATGGAAAGAACCTGTTTTGGACCAAATCATGTTTTTTGCTAAAATATTGACCAAAATACTATGGGCGCGATTTATCAAACTGGTGTAAAGTAGAATTGTCTTAGTTACCCCTAACAACCAATCAGATTCCACTTTTCATTCCTTACAGATTATTTAAAAAATGAAAGTTGGAATCTGATTGTGATGCTAGGGGCAACTAAGACAATTCTACTTTACACCAGTTTGATAAATCTCCCCCTATGTTTAAACCAAGACCTATTCTACATTCCTTTTCCCTATATCACTTTGTTACAAAGCAGTTTTACTCTTCTGGGAAGATGGGTGATAACTAGAGATGAGCGAACTGTTCGGACTTTTGGTGCGACAGCATCTGCGCTCTCTCGGCATGCCTTTGATCCTGGCCACATACTTGCGCTCCTGCAAAAATGCGGCCAGGATATTCCAGGGAATTCAACAAGGATTCCCTGGAATATCCTGGCCGAATATTCCCGTGTGGCCAGGATCAAAGGCATGATGAGAGAGCGAACTGCTTTCAGACCAAAAGTCCGAGCAATTCGCTCATTTCTAGTGATAAATTCTAAGAAAGTTAGCTTGACTATTGGTCGCTTGGCTGTCCCATGAACAACAATAACTTTATTATTATTATTTTATTATTATTATTTTATTTATTTTTTAATATTATTATTCTATCGGTGTCCTTCCTGACAATATATGATTAGTCAGGTGGTTACTGCTGGCACCTAAAGTGGGCTTTCTAACTTAGATGACGAAAAGCTTCTAGTCCATAACTCTTGCCAGTCTTTATAGTCTCAGTTTGGAGCTTGAATAAGTTGAATAAATTTAGTATTATGCACCTGAATCTTTTCTTATTTCCCTTACTGCAGCCTCTGTGTTCCTTGATGTATTCTGAAATCTGTTATAGTTCAGGTTGCTTAGCGACTGTTTGACTTCTTCTTGGTGTGACCATGAAATTGAGGACATGTAGCTATTAAAGGGGTTGTCCAGGCAACATATTTCTTCGACATGTACTCGCCCACTTACCTCCCTTTCTCCTGTGCCACCGCTAATATTATAAAGGTGAAGCTTCTGCTGTAGGGATTCTGGGGATGTGACATCACAAGCTTAAATAGCCAATCAACAGCCATAGCTGTGTTCTTTCAACTAATTGGCTGAGAAGTCCTGTGATGTCACAACCTTCTCTTATCTCTTATCTATGGCTGTATCAATGTTTTCCCAAATTCCCTAGGGTTGCATCCAGCGAGTTGTGCCCATCTCTTTTTGCAATAAATTGCTGGTTTTCAGAAGGGAAATAAACTAAAAAACATTATATGGCAATGTTCACACAATGTTTTTTCTTGTCCGATTATAATTTATTAAATGACAACCGCTATTCTGAGTCCAAAATGACATCAGTTATTTTGAGGAACACATTCATTTTTGGATGGAATCTGCCTGTGCATAGAATAGAGTCTATGACACAGGCGAAGACGCATGCGCCCGGCGCAGTCCACGAGTGGACACGAGCGGCGGATTCCGTAACGAAATAAACGTCCATACACTGTGTCATTGGACGCCGTCATTCCATTGACTTTGCAGTCAGTTAAATCACGGCAATAAAGGACGTCTTTTTTAATAGAAAAATTGTCAGCCTTTTCTTCTGTTTTTTTTTTGATGTTGTGTGACCATAGTCTATACCTGTTACATATTACTAAGCATTTTTGAATATTTTTTGCTTTTCAATAAGAAAAATACATGGAAAAAAATGAGAGATTTGCATCACTGGTGGTAAACAGGTTCAAAAAGTAAAAAAAAAAATCTAAGGAAATTTCTTCTGTGCAAAACGTACACAGTCCTTATAACCCAATACCGCAGGGCGTGTTTATTCCCCATAAGTGTATAATTTGAGAGAGATGAGAACTTGTTATACATTCAGAATTTACTAGATTTGCAGGGGCAAAAAACTCCAGTCTAGCTTCTCCGCTATTTTATAGATTTTCATTTTCATGCTGAAAAAGGTTTTACACACTTGACTAGGCCCCAAAGACTAATTCCGGGCATTTATCTTGAAGGTTTAAAGCCGTTTAATACATTTCAGTGGTTTATGTTGGATAATATGATGCATGCATTATAGCCCTGAAAGTAAGTGACAGATGAACTGTTTATTATGGTAAAACTTTGTGAAAGCCATTGCCGCAATTCAGCTGCTTAACACTTGGAATTTTTAAGAATTCATTGAAAAGACATTTAAATTTGACATAATTATACCTTAGGCATAAGCATACAAATAAGTACCTACAGATGTGTCCTTAAGGCTATGTTCACACAACGTACTATTTTTATTATTTTTTTTTTTTAAACAACGGCTGTTCTTTTCATACTGCAATGATATGCACTGAAGTCAATGGATGAACAACGACCATTGTTAAGATTGCTAAACAACGGCCGTTGTTCAATGCATTGTTTAAAAACAACAGCCGTTGTTCCATGGACTTCAATGCATATCATTGCAGTATGAAAAGAGCGGCTGTTATAATGGAAAACAATGGCTGTTCTTTTAAAAAATAATATATTGTGTGAACATAACCTAAAGGGGTACTCCGGTGAAAAACAGTTGTAAATTACTTCTTTTCAAAAATCTGAAGTCTCCCAGTACTTATTAGCTGTTGTATGCCCTGCAGGAAGTGGTGTACTTTCTAATCTGACATAGTACGCTCTACTGCCTCCTCTGTCCATGTCAGAACCTTTCCAGTGTGTGTGTGAGGGGGGGGGGGCATCCATCATGCCCGAAAAGTACAAGTTTTTACCATAACATGAAGCCCCTCTAGTAGTGGATGAATTCAGGAGTCTTGATAACTTTCTCAAAGTATATAATATCACATTTTCTGTACTAGATATCTACAGATGGTAAACTGATCTAAAGACTTATTCTTTAGGCTTCATGAAGGAAATTGTGGTCGAACAATAATTCGTGCCGTTGCTAAGCAAAATGAAGTACTACAGCCTGCAAAATACACTGAGGGGAAGTCATAGGGAGAAGTTAGGATGGAAACAAATATATGTTCTGGAGCAAGAATCTCAGCACTACAGATGCAGGAAAGATATAGGGGGAGATTTATCAAACATGGTGTAAAGTGAAACTGGCTCAGTTGTCCCTAGCAACCAATCAGATTCCACCTTTCATTCCTCACAGACTCTTTGGAAAATGAAAGGTGGAATCTGATTGGTTGCTAGGGGCAACTGAGCTAGTTCTACTTTACACCGGTTTGAAAATCTCCCTCATGGTCTTATATTGCTCAGCCTAGGATAGGCATGTGGTTGGGAACCACGTAAAGTACCCCCCCCCCATGTGAATGAGACACAATGTATATAGCAATTTCTCCCTGCTCCTACAATCATTAGGATAATTATGAGGAGAAGATAGGGTTATGCCAATCCTTTCGTGTTTATCAAAGCGAGTCTACCATCAGGTACATTTGCTTTAAGTTTTTCACATGGATAGAACGGCGTCAGCGCAGGGAAGCCTTTTTTTGAACCGGAGACCAGTTCCCGCACACAGCACCATTCTATTCCCTGGTACAGGCCGGGGGGAAGCAATGGACATGGGAAAGCTCACCCCCAGTGGGAGGAAATCCTGGCCCCTCTATTATGTAGTTCAGCCCAGAATCTGAACGTATAGTACGTGCTTTAGTTTATATTTATGTGGTGGATTACTTACATCGGAGGCTAAAATTGGTATTTGAAGTGTCCACATAGTTCTGCAATTGCTTAGGCAAAGTATGTACAGGAATAGAGAGTGCTGTTCAAGGCAAGAAGGAGTCCCTGTTCTTGTTAGTACTCTAAAGTCAATGTACCACTAGTGACTACACATCACTTTGGGTTTTTTACATGAACAGACCGACGCGGACGCTGGGATGCTGGTGAAAAAGTCCTTTTTTTTAAACTGCTCCTCGATTCCCGTGCATGGCGCTGGTCTATTACAGAACACTGGCCTAGCCTGAAGCACTGGGGTTGTGCCTGCCACTCCCCAGTGTGACAAAACTTCCTCCCCTCTGTGACATGGCTCCATTAGAATAAATGGAGATGCGTCACAGAGGGGAGATTGTCACACTGGGGGGCGGCGGACCCTCCGCCATTGTTTCAAGATGGTGCTCAATAATAGACCGGCACTGTGCTCGGGAATCGGGCAGCGGTTCAAAAAAATTCTTTTCATGTAAAAAACCTAAGGCAATGAACCTAGTGGTACATTGCCTTAAGAGGCTGGATTTGGATGGACATTGTAACACGTATTACAAATCACAATAGGTTTAAATTGAAACAAATAAAAATTTTTGTGAACTTTAGATCACATCAGATTGAAGCCAAACTGATTTTCTTATATTTTTATTTTGTAATAAGAAATGTAACATTTCTATCAGCTTAAGATCACACACACATATATGTATATAGTCTTAGACTATAATTATGTGTTGTGAGTAAATTATCTCTAATAAGATGCATTTTTTATGTTTCTATTTTCTCAAGTAATAGCATATCTGTGGACGTTGTTTGCGGATGTCTCCAGGAGCAGGTGAAGGCCGGGTTATTGAGGTGATGTTCAGTTCAGTTATGGTCAACAAGTGTTCGGCATACAAAATGAGGAGCCATTATAAATAAAATATACTGTCAGGGGGAATCAATAGCTGGATATATGAGCACAAGGCTGAGTTGTCATATGAGAGGGCTATAAACTTTAATGCATAGCACACTCAATATTGATTTTTACATATAACACACTGGTCCAATCATGACAGTCATACAAAATATGTCTCGCTCTTGTGCATACACACCTTATACTTGAAGCAGTGGTTTAATTTAAGATACCTTAGACAACGACACATCGTATAGAGGAGAATTTCACTTTTTTTTTTTTTGTCAGATCCTGCGCCTATATTCCAAAGTTGTGTATAAGTCGTAAAACAGCCTGATACCAGTTACTACATCATAGTATCTGCTTAGGGTCCTATTACACAAAGCGATTTAAAACAATTAACGACTAAAGATAAACGATCGCAAACAAGAGTGTTTATCGTTAACCTGAAATCGTTCACCATATTACACAGAATGATGGTCGTTAGATACGATCATTATTACGATCGTTATTGCGATCTTTATTAAAAACAATGGGCAATGTGCTATTACACTAAACGATTAGTGAAAAAATGCGGAACTTGAGTAAACGAATGGGGAATGACAGCGAACGATTAGCAAACGATTAACGATAATTTTTGGTTCAGATCTAAATCAACGATCAACGTCATACGAACGACTTTTCGATTGTTGCCTGCAATTACACAGAAAGATTATCGTTTAAATTCAAACAATATAACGATTTTTCGCACGATAATCGTCCCGTGTAATAGGCCCCTTATAGATTAAAGGGAATCTGCAATTAAGGTTCTAAACTGCCAACACTGTTGGATAGCTTTTAGGTCATGGAAAGACATGGTACCTTTCATACATATGTCTGCGCTTCTAAAAAATAGAAAAAATGCTTTTATTTCCCTGTGCAAAGTGTCAAAGAGAGGTTACCAAACCTGCAAGCTTGAATGCCTCCTTGCTCCCCATCCCTATCCCTGCCTGATTTACAATCAAGTCAAGAATCATTTTTACACAAGTGTGACAACTAACTTCTGATACCCGATTTCTAAATACTGACAACTGAGTTCTGACTACTGACAACTGGTAACTGACTTCTTACTACTGACCTCTGCTTACTGGCTTCTAACTACTAACAACTGACTTCTGACTAATGACAACTGACTTCTTACTACTGACCTCTGACTTCTGGCAACTGACTACTGACAACTGACTACTGACTTCTGAGAAGTCAGTAGTCAGTTGTCAGAAGTCAGAGGTCAGTAGTAAGAAGTCAGTTGTAAGAAGTTAGTTGTGAGTAGTTAGAAGTCAGTTGTCAGTAGTTAGAAGCCAGTAAGCAGAGGTCAGTAGTAAGAAGTCAGTTGTAAGTAGTTAGTTGTCAGTAGTTAGAAGTCAGGTATCAGAAGTTTTCACACTTGTGTAAAAATGATTCTTGACTCGTGATTGTGTGGGGGAAATAAATAAATGTAGAAAAAATATATTATTATTATTATTATTATTGTTATTATTATTATTATCTTAATCTAACCCTACCCCTATAATGTAAGTTCAGATCATACTGTTCCCCTGTGCTGCCAAATAAAAAGTACAGATATTGACACATGTTCCTTATAAAACTTCCTTTAAATAGAAAAATTAAAAGTAAAAGCGGTCAGAATAGGTTGATTCACAGTATTTTTTTTATGGTTTTATTTTTTGTGAGTATTAAATTATACCAAACCAATATAAACTGGATATTGTTGTCATTATACTGACCCGAAGAATAAATATGAATATTTTCTGTACGGTGAGTTTACTAACATATACAACAGGGTGTTTCTTTTAATCCACATTATACTACATACAACATTACCTTACTGCAAAGCAGTAATATATTTTTTTTAAAAGTAAAAAGTAGGATTGGAAAAGTTGGAGAAAACTGAGAAAGAATGAAGAATAAGGTCTGCATCTGCTCAGTAAGGCAAATAACTTTTTAAACGTTTTATAGAGTTGTGGTGAACTTTGTGAGAAGCTAATAACTTACCACGAAAGATTACAAATGGTGAATATTGACAAAGGTAACAGCAGGAGCCTGTCTATAGTGACATACTGGGGGTGCCTTGACACCTCTTAGTATAATAGCTGTCATATTTGTACCCTCATAACTTTCCCTTCAAGCACTCCCTCCAATGCTGACTTGCACAACATAAGCAAATTGAGTGCCAGGCTCCTCGGGGGAGGGTGACACGAATGATGGAGTGTTTCTGATTTATGCATTTTTATTGGTATTTCTTGGAGTGCTTTCCCTGCAGCCGACCATTTGTATCTTTTACAGATACATGTAGATCTCAAAAGAGCTTCATATAATAATGATGGGAGGAAACAAATCTGGGAATCTAGCCAGTTCCAGGTCTCCAAAGCAATGAAGGGCAAATATGTTACTTCTTATGTGTGTCATACTGAGATCTATCTACCTACCTATGGATCTATCATCTCTACAGAAGCAATACAGGAATACCGACTAAAGAGACTACATTTTAAGAAGTTTTCACCAGAAAATATTATTATTATTATTATTATTATTATTATTATTATTATTATTATTATTATTATTATTATAATTATTATTTTGTATAATTGTTATATATATTGTTATATTCATAACAACAACTATTATATATAGTTTAGGATAAACCAGTAGCACATTAATGTGAATTTTATTCTATTCCATTTTGAATTTTATTCCTTTTTTATTTAGTTGGAATAAAATTCACATTCATTTCAAGAACGGAATGCTGCTGGTTTATGCTCAACTGGTTACGACCTGACGCACAGGTCCTACCCGTTGGCACCACCAACAAGCATCGCGAGTAGTGCTACCCTCATCCGCAAGTATATATATACAGTTTATATTTGGGGCAACAAACAAACAAAGATTGATCTTTCTTGCTCCTTTAATCCGCCCAATATTCAACTGGGGAACACAATCATTTTAGAATGTAATACAATAGCATCTAAGGATATGTTCACACAAGATTTGTTCCTCTTCATTTAAAATGATGTCCTTCATCTTGAGTTTAAAATGATGGACGGCATTTCGCTGTTTGGTTGCCCTTTAGTACAATGACGACTGATTGGCCTTTGGGTGTGTCTTCAATTGAAAAGTCCATTGAATTTAATAGTAAAAACGGCGAAAGGACGGTGTGGTGTGAACAACAAATAAATAATGTCTGCTGTTTGCAAAAGATATCCGAAAATTTTTGACATCATCATTATTTGGACGTCCGCACAGATAACGTCCGTTATTTAATACACTGTCTGTATTGGATGTCCATCATTCATTGAAAGGGTAAGCGATGCCTAGCGATATATTATGCTGACACTGTCTTCTGTATGGGACTGTGTTCACACATTGCACTTTCATGGCATTACTGCATCATTTAATCAGAGTACTTATCATTTAATTGCAGTACATAATAATATGATTGCAGTACAGGAGTCTTTGTGAAAATGCTGCACTACTGCGAGAGTACTGCAATGGAACCCCAACATGTGTGAACATTAGGGGAGATTTATCAACCATGGCATAAAGTGAAACTGTCTCAGTTGCCCCTAGCAACCAATCAGATTCCACCTTTCATTTTACAAAGAGTTTGTGAGGAATGAAAGGTGGAATCTGATTGGTTGCTAGGGACAACTGAGCCAGTCTCACTTTACACCATGTTTGATAAATACCCCCCATTGTCTTTGTAATGCAGTGGAGCACCTATGATGACCCTCTCTGATATTTATATATTTAAATACTAAAAGTAGCAAGAAAGTACTAACAGATGACCATGGCCCCTCTTTGTCAATTTGCCTGTACCCCTTGATATCATTGCCTAATGTACAAGATACAGACTCTACTGATTCATGAGTCTTGACATTGCTGGGCTCTTAATAGGTTTAGAGTTCATATTTAATATCATGATTCAGAGTTTAAGGAGTAAAAAGTCTTTAAAGGGATACTCCGGCAAAAATCTTTTTCTTTCAAAATAACTGGTTTCAAAAGGTTATATAGATTTGTAATTTAATTCTACTTGAAGATCCCCAGTCTTTAAGTACTTATCAGCTGCTATATGTTCTGCAGGAAATGGTGTTATTATTATTATTATTATTATTATTATTATTATTATTATTATTATTTCCAGTTTTCTATAGAAAGTTTTCTATAGGGATTTGCTACTTCTCTGGACAGTTCCTGTCATGAACAGAGGTGGCAGTAGAGAGCAATATGTCAGACTGAAAAGAAAACACCACTTCCTGCAGGACATACAGCAGCTGAAAAGTACTGGATTTTTAAATAGTAAGTAAATTGCAGATCTATATTACTTTCTGAAACCAGTTGATATAAAAGAAAAATATTTTCGTTGGAGTACCCCTTTAAACCCCAGTTCTGTAGGAGAAGGCAGGATTACCTCAGGTATCGCAAGACCTGGCATATTGCACCTTATTGTCTTGTAAACTTTGAAAAGCTGGCTCTGATTTCAGGGATTATATAGTCTATCTATGTCGGAATCCAAAACCCGTAATTTTAACGAGGAACAATAAAGATTTTAGAGAGAAGGAATGAGTAACAGGCACAATGTACATTGGTTTTAGCTCCTGTGCGCCAGATCTGCAGGCAGTGAAATACACATCAGCAATACATTCCGACAAAACTGGCATAGAGAATGTTAATAGCCATGGAAAATGTTATAACCTAAAGGACAAAACAATGAATCAAAGGACGGTGGCACTGAAGAGCCATAGATGTGTTTAAAAAAAAGTAATCATAAAGAAAATAAATCACTGATTAATAAAAGAATCAGAAAATAAATCAGATTCATGCAGAATGTAAAGGAGAAATGAGTAATGCAAAACTAGGAGGATGAGAAGATTATTATGGAGAAAGATTGAGACCATCATAAACCACTTCAGATGGAATCGCCAGGGCTGGATTAAAGGGAGGGCACCAGGGGCACATGCCCAGGGGCCTCCACCACTAGGGGGCCTCCACCAGCCTCAACCCGGAAGTGGTGTCTGGAAGCCAGTCCCACGCTCAAAAAGCATGTGGAAACCTTACCTGACACAGCACTGGCCACACTGCATGCTGTCCAAGGAGGGAGGGAGGTGAAGGGTTAATCCTGTGTAAGCATCTCCCTCCCGGCAGGCTCAGACTCCCCCCTGTTGGGTCTTTGAATGGATTCTTCCTGTCAAGCTTCCGGGTGCTGGGACCTCAGCAAGGAAACCTGATCTCTCCAACAGGGATGTGACATCATGGAGCCTGCTGGAGGATCTGTCACAGTGGCTGACAGGCTGAAGGAAGAGAGAAGAGCCAGAAGAGAGAAGACCTGTCATCTGCCCAGATGAGGTGAGTATGAGGTTTTGTTTTGTATTGGCACATCAGAGCAGGGGTAAATACTATCGGGGCATATATCAGAGCAGGGGTGTATACTAGGGGGGCATATATCAGAGCAGGGGGTATATAATATACGGGCATATATGAGAGCAGGGGCCTATATATGATATACAGCCTGTGTGCAGTGTATGGTATATAGCCTGTGTGCAGCTTATGATATATAGCCTGTGTGCGGCATATGACATATAGCCTTTGTGCAGTGTATGATATATAGCCTGTGTGCAGCATATAACATGTAGCCTGTGTGCAGTGTATGATATACAGCCTGTGTACAGTGTATGGTATATATAGCCTATGTGCAGCCTATGACATATAGCCTGTGTGCAGTATATGATATACAGCCTATGTGCATGTAGCCTGTGTGCAGCTATATATGCCATGATCCTTAGGGTATATTCACATGTACCATATCCGCTATAGATTCTACACAGCCTTTAAATACTTTCTGGGTGCTCCTTACTGCTTCAGCTAGTGTACATGGTTGGGAACTGAAGATGGGACCTAGACTTGCAAGTCCAGGTTCTGCCTGCGATTCACAACTCCATATGCTGCTGTGGTGGCTAACACAGTGGGCAAGAGAGCACAGAAAGTACTTAAGTGCTGTGTTCTCGCATTGAATTAAGTGGGAACACACTGCGATACTCACCCCTCCCCCATCCTGTCTCTAGGGCCTGGCATCTTCCTCTGCACTGCAGCCTCTAGGGACCATCACATGCAGAACAGAGGAGGATGCTGAGCCATACAGCCAGGAGTGAGGAGGGGTAGGTGCTAAGTCCCCTACAGCAATCAGCCACCTATATAGATTGCTGTATGGTTTATTTGTGGGGGAAGAAAATGGGGGGGGCCCCAACAAAACTGTTGCCCAGGGCCTCCACCAACCTTAATCCGGCCCTGCCTCTTGCTACAGTGCTAGTATAGCTTTAGCAGGCAGGTTGTGTCAAAGTGACATAGGGTATAATGTATCAGCATACAGGAGTAAGCTAATACATTATAAGGCTATGTTCACACAACGTCAAAAATATTAAAAAGGCCGATTTTCATATTTAAAATAACGTCCGGTTTTGCAGCAATTTAACTGACTGCAATGGCAATGCATTGAAGTCAATGGGAAGACGCACGTCCAATGCACACAATGCATTGCATAACGGACATTTTTGCAGCGGACGTCAAAATAATAAACATGATCATTATTTTCGGACGTCTTTTGCAAACAGCTGAGGTTTTTTTTAGTAGTTCACACACAGTTTTCCTTTAATCACCGTTTTTTCTCCGTTTACTATTAAATTCAATGGACTTTTCAATTAAGCCACACCCAAAGGGTAATTAGTAACCCCAAACTAGAATAATGTCGTCATTAGAAACGGAGCAAAAAAAACCTTGTGTGAACATAGCTTAACTATGAAATAAAGGTATGAAACACACACACACACACACACACATATGTGTGTGTGTGTGTTTCATTTATATATACAAGGCTTCATACAGCCACATCAATAACAAATAAAAACATGTTGGCTGTTCAAACACTGGGAATGATTGACAGCTTTCTCTGGACACACACAATCAATGTAAACAGTCAGACTGGAGTAAAGGGCTCCACAGTTAAGTAAAACGTAGTAATAAACAACCCCCCCTCCCCCCCCCCCCCCAAAAAAAAAAAAAAAATGCTGGTGTTGTAAGATTGCATTTTAATAGGTTTGCCTGTAGTTATAAATCGTGTCTCCTTTTTATTACATGTAAGTAACATGGCAAATTTAACCATACATTTCAGTCCCATTTCAAAGTGATGGTGTGTATTAATAGGAATAGACTCTTTTATTGTGGTACTAATAGCAATAGTGATTTTTATTGGCCTTTTTTATGGTATACAGAGGTGGAATTGTTGTAAGCCATTTATCTACTAAGAAAAACAAATAGCTTTTCATTGTAATGATATATGATACATATTTGTGAGTAGAATGAATTTCATGGCGCCATGACTTCATCACAGTATATCTTTTTAATTATTTTTTTATTGTAATAGGGGGGAAAAAAGATATCCAAATTTAAAGAGAACCTGTGGCCTTGATGTTACTATCATGAAATAGCTGAGGGTGCTCTGCTCACACACATTTAGGCTATGTTCACACTACGTAAATCTACAGCCGTAGTTCTCGCCGCAGAACTACAGCCGTAGATTTGCGGGGTGGAACATAGCATTATTTGCTATGGGATCCCGGTCGGAGCGTATATGATGCCGGGATCTGTGCGGCACTGCAAACAACTGACAGGTCCATTATTTGCGGACGGAATTCAATGAATTCCGCCCGCAGAAGGACCTGTCAGTTCACACAGTAAAGCGAGCGGCTCCGGCCGCTTGCTTCACTCTGTGCTATGGGAAGCTCTGATGCGCCCGCATCAGAGCTCCACGGAGGAAAGATCATCCGGCTGGTACCTAAGTATCGGCCGTGATGATCCGGGCTGAGACCGGCCGTTCCGTGACCCGGCCGGAGTCACTGAACGGCCGGTCAAATATGTAGTGTGAACATAGCCTTAGGCTGGGTTCACACTACGTATATTTCAGTCAGTATTGTGGTCCTCATATTGCAACCAAAACCAGGAGTGGATTAAAAACACAGAAAGGATCTGTTCACACAATGTTGAAATTGAGTGGATGGCCGCCATTTAATGGCAAATATTTGCTGTTATTTTAAAACAACGGCTGTTATATTGAAATATCCACTCAATTTCAACATTGTGTGAACAGATCATTTCTGTGTTTTTAATCCACTCCTGGTTTTGGTTGCAATAGGAGGACTACAATACTGACTGAAATATACGTAGTGTGAACCTAGTTTTATACAGTATCTTGATAAACACTTCCGTTTCCAGAATATGTGGATTTATAGTTTGTCTGACATTTTTATAATAGTTAGATAGACATGGACTTAATTTTAATAATGGGAGTGAATGTTAGGTGATGGGCATGAATATACAGTTAGGGGGTATGTCAGAAGCATACATGACCCTCAATGTAGAAAGAAATTCACCCCCCCCTATAATATGTAATAACACCCATTACCTGATAATAATGCTCATTATTAAAGGGGTTGTCCAAGAAGCAGAAGACTTGTGAACCCTTCTGATCCCTGGAAGTAAGCCCTCCGAGATGTGGTGGGGGCAGATGTATAGCCCATCATCGCATGTGGGAATGGTTTTGTCCAATTCTTTGGAAATTTGGTAATATTTTGTTAGGTGATGGTTGATTATTGAATTTTAACCAGCATATTACAGTTCTGGTCACGTCATGATGGTCTTTCTATTAGTTTGTTTCTACAGCTCCTATGGAGACCTAAATATTTCCATGGTTAAAGAAACAAAAGTAGTCTACTCCTACAGTCATATTTTCATCCGATTTCTACTTCTTGCTAAACTTCAAATACATGTTAAAAAGAACTAGGGGATCGTTGGAAAATAGTGATTCAAAATCAGACTACACAGAGTCTACTTGAAGTCTGTTACCATCGAACCACATATTTTATTATAGAAGTCGCAAATACAAAACAATAGGGGATTTTTTAAGAATATTTTTAAATTTGCCCCAGTTTTTTTAAAATTATATATGCAATGGAATAGTAAAATAAAAAAATATATATGTTCTGGAGCAAGAATCTCAGCACTACAGATGCAGGAAAGATATAGGGGGAGATTTATCAAACATGGTGTAAAGTGAAACTGGCTCAGTTGCCCCTAGCAACCAAACAGATTCCACCTTTCATTCCTCACAGGTTCTTTGAGAAATCAAAAGTGGAATTGGATTGGTTGCTAGAGGCAACTGAGACAATTCTACTTTACACCAGTTTGATAAATCTCCCCCTATGTGTCTAATTGTTAAATATAGATTATGGGTTTAAATATTCTTTCTAGTATTACTTTCATTATATATATTATATTTATTTACTAAAGTGACATTTTAAAGAAGCCCCTCCCCCCTCAAAAAAATTAAAATTAAACCAATGGACAACTGAATCTATCTATGCATATGTTTATCTATTATCTATCTATCTATCTATCTATCTATCTATCTATCTATCTATCTATCTATCTATCATCTACCTATCTATCTATCTATCTATCTATCTCTCTATGCACATGTTTATCTATTATCTATCTATCTATCTATCTATCTATCTTTGTATACATTTCTCTCTATGGTTCTCTTTCTATGTGTTACCTACAGTATCAATTTATGTGTCTATCTCTTTTTTTATTGTTTGCCGTTTTTCATCCAGTTTCGACAGAATCTGAATGCTTGTCTGAGTGGTATAACAGAGCGTGGCTTCTAGGCAAGTTTAATAATGAAGCTGACAATTGCATTTATTTCCAATCTTGATATTGAGAAGATTAGGCTGTTTACTTTCATCTATCTTTCTGGAGAGACTTCACAGCTAGTGACTTCCCTTGCTTGGTGTGAGATGTGCCCATAGTGGGGCTGCAACATACTGAGGCTGGGAGGAAGCATTGGGATGTGTTAATTAAATGTCATTCCCGTTGCTGGATTTCACAGTTTGTTTAATAAACATGTTTTCTATGGAATTACTGGGATCTAATTACATGAAAAATTAATTTGATGTTTAGTGCACAGCACAATTATGCAAGGCTATCTAAAGGTTCAAAGGAAGAGAGGCAATGTTGTCATCAGCAAATAGTAAATGGAAGATCAATAACAGGGGTCCTTTTATTTAACAATTGGTATTTGTTCATCGACCATGTAAACCCTACTATTTCAAATGAGCTTGATATCTGTGATGTTCACAACTCACATTTTTGGTTTCCATTATATACTGTAGCAAGGTTAACACTATGAATATTATGATTAGTGTTGAGCGAGCAAAAAAATGCTCGAGTGCTTGTTACTCGAGTTGTGCATTTCTTTAATTAACTCGCAAAATGAACCCCCTTAAAATCAATGGGAGACTGGAGTATTTAACTAGGTGCCCCCTGGTAAAATTGGAAGGAAAAGACGCAATATGTTGCTGCAATACACATTAGAATTTCGTCAGTATGCCATCAATTGCTCAACAATAATTATGATGCAATGTGGAGGACAGTAGAAATTTTGCATATACAAGTTAAAGCACCTCCTGAGATTTATTTCAAGCCCATAACAGATTTATTTATTTTTTTCAGATTTGGATCTTGGTTTAGAGTCAGAATTACCCACTTTATTCTGCAATTGCCCACAAAACATTTAAGGTCATATTAGACAGCACTATAATAAGGAGGAAGTGAGTACTGACCTGACAGCTCAGCTCTAGCTTCCCCCTCATTCTCGGCTCGGTGCCTGTGCCATTACATGTACAGACAGCGAGTGGTTAGCAGCGGAAGGAGCCACGGGGAGGTGTTGTAGGGGCTGCCCAAGCGATCCTTATATCGTCTAGCTGTTGCTCCTATTGTTTGGAGTGACAAGCAGCAGACCATTGCTGATATGACACCATTGCTGACATATCCTGTTACGCCAAACAATTATCGCCCAGAGCGTCCGGTAATCCGCCAAGTACGGACAATATTGTTTTGTGTAATAAGCCCTTTAGACAGGAACTCCTGTCAAGGGCAGAAGTCTCTTCTCCTGTACAGTATACCGAGTGTCTGACCCAGTAAATGGAACGAGTGGAAGCTGAATACATTTAGTGTATAGGACAAAACAAATATGGTCCCCTAACAGGAAAGTCATTCTGGGCCTCTCATATGGGTCATTCGGAAGGAAGTATGACTGTGGGACTGGCCTACATAGAATTAGTTTTTTACTTTATTATCATGGAGTTACCTAGAAGCTATACACACAAAACAATGGATGTGTTCTCTTCTTTGTTACACAACACGACACGCTGACATTTCCTGCCACATGGATGTTCAGATTCATTTTGCATTTTTTATCCAGTATTTATGTTGTTAAGTCCCTGTAATCTCCATTAGAAAAAAAATATTCTGAACACAAATTTTCTTTCCTTTGGATAAAAGCATTCATCCCTCATATACAAGAGTTCTAAGCAATCACCATCAGCTAATGTCTTCAGGTCACCCCATTCCCTCTATTAGGTATAGGTGTTACAATCAGTATTATATGATCATTATGCCTAATGTACAGTGTTAAGTACTAAGCTCTGTTTCCCTTCTTCTATTTCATCCATTGATAATTCTATAGAGATGACAATGCCGTGAGTCACGCTGCAGTAATAACAGTACTCCGAGCAGAGAAATCAAATATATTATACCTAATACAAAGTGCCCCATAAAACATGGCTGTGTCACAGGAATACTTTAGTGAAACAGTATGCAGTCAATGTCTAAACCTTATTATACTAACATATTCTATTCAATTTGTAATGATCTTGTTTCCATTTGCTTTGCAAATTGTACTTGCGAAATTCAATTTACATCTATGTATTTTCTTAGTTATCCAACATTC